>NC_056728.1:348881808-349024308 GCF_019279795.1 Protopterus annectens | reverse complement strand
CTTGGTTACTCGTCCTATATTACATTCAGACCCCAAACTGTGGTCAGCAAAGCCAAAGGAGGTGGAGGTTCAATATATATTAAAGACGTACACAGCTCCAGGCTGGTCAAACAGTGTGACACACAGGAGACACTCCAGGTGCAGTTAACCATTGACAAGACCCCTATTCAAATCCTAGCTAGCTCTAGGCCCCCAAATTTGACTCAGGATGCCCACTCCACCTATTTGGACCTCTTTGAATCTGTCAGGATTCACCCTGATCCTGGGTGACTTTTTAACTACCCAACCATAGATAGGAAAAAACTACTCATGCCAGAATGCAAATGCCCAAAGATTGCTCAAATTTTTTTTTTTTTAATCAGCCCAAAGGCCTTGTAACAGCTAGTCGATACCCCCACAAAAGGTGATAATATCTTGGACTTGGTTTTAACCAACATGAGTAACCACTGCAGCACCCCTACAGTATCATCCTCCTTGGTAAGATCTGATCTCCCCTGATCTCCCCCCCCCCCAGCTAGGGTCAAACAAAAAAACTTCTCCAACGCTGATGACAACCTCCTGGGGGATGGTGTAAACAGCTTCACAGCCCCCTCCCCTTCTATTGGAACTGGCACCAATGTCCAAATCTACACAAAAGTACTATACGAGCACTTGTGTAGATGCATGGAATGGGGATACCTGGCAGGACAAAATCATCCTCCTCAAGGAAGAGTTAACCTGTCTGGTGGATATTTGCATTAAATAAACTATATAACAAAGGGAAAAAATTGCTGTCCAGGACCAAGAAGGAGCATGTGCCCAATTGGAAGCAATCTCTCCTTAGCCTGAACAAGTAAATAAGAGCACTAGTGAAATCCTCAAAAGCCAACTTCGAGTCCAAATTGGCCACATCTACTAGAGACAATCATAAGACCTTCTTCACATATGCCTGCAGTCTCAAAGGAAGCACCCAGATCTGTTCAGAACTGGTACTCAAGGACACCACATACACAAATGCTGTAGATATAACCAACCTACTGGCTGACAAATTCATCGAAAACTTCACCCCTCTGTCCCCCCCCCTCCCTTTATCTCAAGGGAACAGGTCATCACTGCCCTCTCAAAGACGAAGAATACAGCCTCCATGGGACCCGATAACATCCCAGGCTGCATCCTACATGAACTCAGGCATGAACTTGCAGCACCATTAGGCACCCTATTCAACCAAAGCCTGAGTACCGGCTTTGTCCCAACCAAGTGGAGGACAGCCACTGTCATCACTTTACACAAAAGTATAGCGTCCACCTATCCAGGAAATTATAGACCCATCAGCCTAACTAGCCTGAACTGCAAGGCCAAGGAATGGATTATTATGGACCTCATTAACGGGGACATTTGCAACTTCCAAACACTCGACCCCACACAGTTTGGCTTTGTCAAGGGGAGGTCATGTCTGTTAAATCAGGTAGACTTCTGAGACAGTCACCAAAGCCATGGAAGAGGGGAAGATGGTGCACAATGCCTACCTTGACCTGGCCAAAGCTTTCAACACTATTCCCCATTTAGGCATAATATAGATAAACTCTCTCAACTAGGCATCAATCCTTATGTTATCAGATGGGTAGCAAACTGGCTCACTACCCACCTAATCAAAATAGGGGAAGCCACCTCAAGCAGTAGACATGTAACAATCGGCATACACCAGAGACTGGTCTTGGGGCCTCTGTTATTTGGGTTATACTTCTCTGAGATGCAGGCTAAAAGCAGTGGGCTGTGGCTGTCCAAGTTTGCAGATGACCTTAAAATGGGCATGAACATCAATTCCCCAAGTGATGTGGACGTCCTCCAAGAGGGTCTCACCCAAACAAACGACTGGTGCCAGAAACATGGCCTCAAGCTGAATGCCAAAAAATGCATCATCATCCCCTTTGGGGAGAGTGATGTCCCCACATATTATCACATTAATAACAATGTCCTAAGCACGCAATCAGTATTGAGGGATTTGGGCACCCAGGTTGATTGCAGCCTGACTTTTGACCACCATGTTGCTTCCGTTGTACGGAAAGCTTTCTACATGGCCCACCTCATACGTAAGGGTATTTCATCCAGAGACAAGGAGGTCATAACATCCCTGTATTCCTCTCTTATAAGGGCAGTTATAGAGTACAATGCCACCTTCGGCATGTACCTCACAAAGCACATGCAGCAGCTGGAGAGACCATAGAGGTTCCTCACCTCAAACATCTACCCTTCTACACAGATAGGCTAAAAGCCCTGTCCCTCTACTCACTTTCATACAGACTCCTCAGAGGTGACCTCTATCTGGCATACTCAGATCCTGTCTTGATGGGACTGCTGCATATCTGCAAGTCAAGCTCCACTTGAGTAACCCGCATGCGTGACCTCATCCTGGTCTGTGACATCAATAGGACTTGGCGGGACAGATTTGTGTCCCAGAGACTCCCCTGTCTGTGGAATAGACCCCCTCTCCACATCAAGCAGAGTACCTCATTATCCTTTTCTAAGCGCAACCTGGATAACTAGATGGGACGCAGAAAATACACCCCTGGGATTCCACCTGTGTCCCTTCTGGACAGAGGCTTTGTGTGCTGACTTGTCTAAACATGGGCTAAACTCTTGGCTAAGCTTATAAGGGCGTCAGAGCCAATAGCCTAGTAACTTCCTATGATCCTATACATGTGTTTGCACACTGTAATATTATAAAACATACAAGATGAAGATATAATAAAAACAAATGACATGTCATTGCTGTTATTAGTGCAAACTGTGAAAATGGTGGTGTCACTGACAGTTGTAATTGTCATACAGAGCAAGTGGTTAATGTCCTTTATTGTACCTGTAAGGTAATACTGTATAGGGTAAGCCACTAGAAAGATTTGATTGTATGTACTTCAACATTTAAAGCATATTTCAGATAACTTATAAACTAGTCCAGTAGTTCTGCTATTCAAGGATCCGCACAACTCTGGACAAACTCATGTGTTGTAATGTATGAACTACCACATCATGTTTTGTTATTAAATGTGGCACATGCAAAAAGAGGGGCTTGGTACGTTTTTTAAATACAAGATCTCATTTCCATTGTAATAAAAGTGAAATATAGTGATGGAATGCGTATTGTGACCCTGTGACATGTGTTTGACTCTACTTTTCTGCAGGCAGATTTGAAGTGATTGTTTTTGTTTGCTTGATTGATCTAAGATACTCTAGAATTCAAGCAAGCTAAAGGTACCCTTTTACTGCACCAAAAAGTGTTTTTACTTCACCATCTGCTGAAATGTGCATTGTCCTGTTTGCAGAGAGCCTGCTCCCTATTTCTTCCTTCTTGGGAACAAGAAAGGACTCCTGCTTTCTTTTACTTAGGTCACTCTCCTCTTACAGTGCACTCAAGCTTTGAATGAAAAACTGGTCTTTTGTTTAAAACTTGTTTCAAAGATTGGATGTTCCCAAAAACTCAGAAAATTCCCACACAATTTATTTATTCAAAACTCTTTAACAGCTTACTGTAGCATTTTTCCACCCCAAGATAAATTCTAGGAGTCTATTTTTAGAGAAGATTTTTTGCAAAAGGAACCTAGCAACAGCAAGGGAATATCTGCAGGTTTGAAGTTCAAGACATACTGCATAACTACAGTCCAAGTGGCAATAATGAAGATCAGAAAAGTGGCATAACCAATCAGTTCCAGATGGAGCTGAATCCTTTTTTGACATTATTCCCTAACCTCATTTAATCCTTTCATATGTGATGTGATGTGCTTGTCATCAAAATTTGACTTGGGGTCTTTCCGTAACACTTTGGGAGCTCAATCAGTCAGTACAGATATCTCTGATATGCTTGGAGACCATATTACCATTCCCTTGTAGTTTGGGGTAGGTGGGGATTAAACCATAACAGTCCCAAATGTGTACATCAGAGATGTAGACAATTTGGTAAGAATTAGAACTTTAATCAGCATTTCTGTCATGACCTTTCCCATATTCATACAGAAAACACTGTATTTGCATGGCATATAAATAAGGGAGTATGCATTATTACTGGTAACTGAATTGCCAAGACTTGCTATGCTATGTGGTGGAAATTACAGACTTGATGGAAGGTTTTGGCTTACATATACTAAGTGTGAGGTAGACCTTTCTTAGAATATTCTTTTTCCTATATATGGCATTCTCATAGTAGGTATATACAAGTTTTTTTGGGTGGGGGACTTGTCTCCCACACTGACAATTCAGGGAGAACACGTTTAAAGGAGAAAAGTGACTTGCTCTTTTCCTGTAGTTTACTCTCTTTCATTATTTTGAAACTCTGCATTGAGAGTCCAGACGTTTCACTAGGGAGCCATTCTTATCACCAGTGCATTTTGTAAAAATTCTGAAGCTAAGCAATTTGTGACATTTTCCATTAGCATATGTATGCCTCCCATTGCAGACACAGTCTGCAAGTCAGTTTTCCACTCCACACAAATGAAAATTAGACACTCAGATTTTCAGCGTATCACTCAGTCAAGTCATGCTAAAGTCGTAGTTTGTGCTTCATTGTATGATAGACCAACTAAGCAAGTTTTGCCATAGTATGCCCCTAAACAGACCTGGCAGACGTATGTATTTTACTTCAAACTCGACAAGGGCCTTTCATATGCTTTCTCTCCAATTTTGGTAATGTTGATGGTCTTAATGAAAGCAAAGCAAGACTGATGTTGATGGATTGTTAGTCCTAAACGTCATTGCTTCGTATGATTGTTTTGACCATCGTAGAAACTGCCATTAATAGCTTCCATTTCCTTTCTCAGCAGTAAGCAGAATACTACATTCAAAATGTAGCTGCCTAGCTCTCCCCATAATCCCAGATGCAAGTGAGGAGGACATCTGCATTTTGAAGTAAAGTAGGAAGTCTTGCCCAAGGAAATGTCATTGGTTTCTAGTATGGGCACAAACCTCAGTGCATATTTTTGTGCTATGCCAAAATACCTCTCGCTTAACATTTTCCTCTGCAGAACATTTTTTTAGCCTTGTGACCTTAATTACACAAAGTTCTTTACCTAGAATCAGACCTTGCAATAAAATTGTTCTTAAAAGGCAGTTTAAGGCAGCTGTGCAATAGCCAGTGATACTTTGCTCAGTCACACATTTATTAAAGGGTATTATTGCCATGCAGAAAACTATTTTCCAGAGGTAAATTGTAGTGCAACCCCATGCACAGGGAATGGTGGGGGCTTTTTACCCTTCAAAAATATGTATTGAGTTTTAATCAAAAGTGACTTTAAATTTTTATGATCATTTAAAAGTTCAGAAGAAGCACTGTTCACCTTTGACCTTCAGAATGTAACCCATTCCCCAGTTTGGGACCATAACTTCGTAATAAAAAACATGCTTCATCTCCCTTTGCCCCCCTCCCCCCAATCTCCACATCCCAGCTAGCTTTAAAGCAAAAGTAAAGTACCTGTTTTGGAGAAAAGTGTGGAGCTTTTCTCCCTGGGCCTCCGCTGAAAACAGATCTGTGTCCAGTCGGATTTTCCTGGTAAACAAATGTAAATAATAAATAAATAAATGGTGGCCATATGCTTGGAGAGTGTCAGATTTACAAGTCCTAGTATATGTTTTCTCTACAAGTTTTTAACATCATCTAAACAATAGCATAAAGTATCCACTGTTATTTTTGCTGTAATTGAAGTAACTTTTTCCCCAAGATAAAATAAAGATGTAAAAGAAAATCAACTTGGCATTTCTAATAAACCTAATCTTTACAGTTAGTGCAGTGTCAAGCATTTTTTTCTGTTGTATGTAATGAGAGCTGTTACTTTAATGCTGTGTATCCTTTCTTAGGGAAAAGAAGCTGTTGCTCAATAAATGACAGCTGCCCATACATCTCAATTTTCTAATCTCTTACTTCATATACTTTTGCTTAACTAACAGTGTGGTGTCATATTATTTGTACAGGAAAAAAGTCGCATTCAAGAACTTCACTTACTCACCAGCTGACAGTCCATGATGTTCTTTGTGTTTCACTGTTGCAGTCATTACATTTGGGTTATCTGCTTGCAGGTAGCCCTCAGTCGGCCTGATTAACAAAGTCTTGGGTCCTGCGTCTGTTGCTGTCCCTTCTTCCATGACGTCAGGTCATCAGGGGTACATAGACCGCTGGCTTTTCCCCCTGTTTTGGATATTGTGGATGATGCCTTTTCGGAGGCTAATTTAACCCCTGACTCTTTTCCTCCTGCTCCTGTTAGGTACTATAGGGTGCCTGATTCCCATCAGTTTTTGTACAAGAATCCTACTGCTGACCCTGAAACCATTTCTCAGGGTCCTAAGGGTGTTAAGGCCGCTACTGCCAAAAATCCTATTCCTACTGAAAAGGATTCTCGAGCCTTGGAAAGATGGGGTAAAAAGGTGTACACTTCTGCTACTTTGTCCATTAGGGCTTTAAACTGTCAGTTTCATATGCTTAAATATCAGCAATTTCTCTTGTCTGTCTTAAAACAGAAATTTTCTTCCATTTCTGCCTGTGCAGAGGATAAGGAACTACATGACTTACTGCATGCCACTGAACAAGTTGGGAAGCATGTTTTACACTGTGGATTTGATGCCTTGGAGGCTTCTTGTAGGGCTGCTGCCTCTGGCACAGTCATTAGAAGACATGCATGGTTAAAGGAACAGAATTTACCTGAGCAAGTAAAGGCTAAATTATTGGATGCTCCTGTTCAGCATAATGTTTTGTTTGGATCTAAAGCTGAGGAGGTGATTAAAAAGATGGAGGATAAGGCGAAATCCATGCAAACAGTTAAAGATTTCTTGCAAGTACAGCCTCCTAGATTTAGCAGGAATTGGCCATCAAAAAACTGGTCCTTTCCCTCTTCAGACAGGCCTCAAAGGGGTAGATATAGACGCCCCAGAGGGAGGCCTCAAACTCAAGCTACTTATAGATCAAGGCAATGGACTGCTTCTACCCCTAGGGGAGGAGAGGACAGGCCACAGTCTCAAAGGAAACAAACTCAATGACTCCCTCTTTTGGGCTACAGGGATGTCTTGCCTGGAAGCCCCTTTCTGAGGAAAACTCTCTCTTTTTTACCAAAATTGGACTCAAATAACCCAGGACAAATGGGTTTTGGATGTGATTTTAAGAGGTTACAAATTCCACTTTCATACTTTGCCAAGGCCAAGCGGATGGCCAGACCTTCCAAAACATCAATGGACGGAGGCCTTGAACCAGGTGGAGGCTCTTTTGGCTATGAATGCCATAGAACTGGTACCTCTTTCAGAGATGGGCAAAGGTTTTTACTCAAGGCTCTTTCTAGTCCCAAGAAAGCAAAATTCATGGAGACCCATTCTGGATCTGTCGGTCTTGAACACCTTTCTAGAGATTCCAAAATTCAAGATTCTTACTCTGCAGCAGTTACTCCCAATGCTGTCCCAAAGATGCATGGATGGTGACTTTGGATTTAAAGGAGGCATATTTACACATTCCCATCAGGCAGGATCGCAGAAAATACCTCAGGTTCAAGGCCGGATTGAGGCACTTTCAATTCTCTGCGCTGCCCTTTGGATTGTCTACTGCGCCAGGGTCTTTACCAAATGCCTGGCTCCAGTAGTAGCTTACTGCAGACTCAAGGGAATTCAAATTTACCCTTATCTGGACGATTGCCTAATTCAGGCAGACAGCAAGGATGTCTTACTCCAGCATCTAGACTTTGTACAAAACCTCCTCAAATTCCTGGGATTCTCTGTAAACATAAAAAAGTCAAATTTGACACCATCACAACATATAACTTTTCTGGGTGCTCTTCTAAATACTACAACCCAGATGGCATTTCTGACATCCGAAAAACAATTACAGCTGGCATCAACTTTCAAAGCCTTGGCAGCTCTAACCCATCTATCTGCAAGAAAATTCCTGCAGGCTTTGGGTTACATGGCCTCCTGCATCCTTCTCGTACCATATGCAAGACTACACATGAGGAAAATACAGTGGTACCTAAAGAGTGTATGGTCTCAGCATTACCACAGTTTGGACATACTGATTCCTGTTCTTCCTTGCCTTCAAAAGGAATTTCTTTGGTGGTCCAGGGCATGTGCTCTAAACATAGGGAAGCACTTCCGTCTACCTCCTGCCTCTCAGATTCTAACCACGGACGCCACGGATTATGCTTGGGGAGCCCATTTTCAGGGCAATTGTCTGCAGGGCCTTTGGACAACGGATCAGAAGCACCTGCATATCAACTTAAAGGAAATGTTAGCCATTCAGAAAGCTCTATTGTCCTTCAGGAATCTCTTACAACCAGGACAACTACTAATACGGACAGACAACACCACAGATGTTCATCGTGCATACAGCTGCAGTAATCACAGATGGGTTTTCAGCCGTCAGGCGGTCCCTCGGTCGGCCGAATTCCAAAGTCTTGGTCCGGCGTCGGTTGTCGCCGCTACTCTTCTGACGTCAGGAAGGCCAGAGTATATAAGACACAGCCGACGCCATGTTCTTCAGTCTTTTTTGCCGCGCGGTGCCTGAAGCAAAAGCAGTTCGCAAGTGCCGGTCGGCCAGCTCCTGAATTACGAAAATTTTTGGAACCGAAGTCTTCATTAAAGCTAAGTACCCCGTTGGGGAAACTTTTCTTGCCTCAGACCGATGTCAGAAAAAGTTAATAATTGTATTTCTTGTGGGAAGCAAATACCGCATACGGATTTCCATTCCCTTTGCATACCTTGTTTGGGCCCAGACCACGGCCTCGGCTGTCGCTGCGCTACCTTCAATAAACGCACTATCAAGCGTCGGGCGGAGTTCGCCCAACACTATTTTGGTAAAGCTTTTGACTATAAAATGTCGTCGGACACTCCGACTACCGTTTTATCCAAAAAACGCAAGGAAAAGGACCGACACGCGAGGCCCACGGTCTCCGCTGACACCACGCCGAAACAGGCTACACGTGGTCTGGTTCTCAGCGAGACGCCTTTGCAGTCCCTGACTACCGACACTCCTTTGGCGATGTCTTCTGTACCGAGACCGCTGGGTCCTCGGCCCTTTCCCAGACTACAACAAGCCCGCTCATGTCGAGCCTACTAATGTGGACAGGTCCACCTCCACCCATGGTGTATTTAGGCCTTCATCTTCTTTTTCTATTAAGGCCTTTACTAAATCCAAAGCAGCCAGGCATCACACTAGGCCTGCTGCTCAAGGCCCATCTCCTGGACCCATGCCTAAGAAACAGATGCTTAAAATGGCTGAGGATCTAATAACTCTTATCAGAGGTTCTCAGCCCCCTCCTGACAAGAGACCCAGAGTGGAGGAAGAATCCCCCTCTTCTGATCAGGGATCCATTTTATCAGAACATTCTGATGCAGAGGAACACTCTTACTCCCCTTTTGAGGATTCGGATGCAGAACAGTCCATTCCTTCTGCATCTCCCCCTGAGGATTTTTCTTTTGGGGAAACCTTGCACACCTTGAGGGAACACTTCCATTGGGAAGGCCAAGACTTTTCAGATTCCAAGAAAAGACTTAGGGAATTTCTTTGGTTACCTCAGCACAGACCTCTGGCTATACCCCCTGTTTTGGAGGTACTGGATGATGTCTATTCGGAGGCTTGTCTTAACCCTGATTCTCTGCCTCCTGCACCAGTAAAGCCTGATAGATATTACAGAGTACCCAGTTCTCACCAATTTCTCTACAAAGACCATAATGCTGACCCTGAAACCATTTCACAAGGCCCTAAGGGATTAAAGGCCTCCACTGCCAAGAATCCACTTCCTGCAGAAAGGGAATCTAGATCTCTAGAAAGGTGGGGTAAGAAGGTATATACCTCGCCACCCTAGCCATGAGGGCCTTAAACTGTCAGTTTCATATGATTAAATATCAACAGTTCCTGTTATCACAATTAAAAAACAAAATGTCTCAACCTGAACAACCAGATTTAAAAGAGTTACAGGATATGATGCATAGTGCGGAGCAAGTGGGTAAACACACCTTACAATGTGGTTATGATGCACTAGAGGCCTCCAGTAGAGCGGCTGCTACAGGATCAGTCATTCGCAGACATGCCTGGCTTAGGGAACAAAATTTGCCTGATCATTTGAAAGCTAAACTTCTTGATGCTCCTTTACAAAAGGATGTACTTTTTGGTACTAATGCTGAGGATATACTACGAAAAATGGAAGAAAAAGCCAAATCTATGCAAACTGTCAAAGCTTTCTTACAGGTCCAGCCACCACGTTTTAGCAGGAATTGGCCCTCAAAAAACTGGTCCTTTCCAGCCACTGACAAGCCCCAAAGAGGTAGATACAGATGCACAAGGGGCAGAGGGCAATCACAAGGATCTTAGAGGCAGACAATGGCAATCTCCAGCACCAAGAGGTGGTGAAGACAGTGCACAACAATACAGGAAGCAAACCCAATGACTCCCTCATTTCCATGCCAAGCAAGTCTCAGCTGGCAGCACCTTTGGGAGGGAAACTAGCATTATTTGCAAGCAATTGGCATATTGTCACAACAGACAAATGGATACTGGACATTATAAACAGAGGCTACAAATTTCAATTTCACACTCTTCCAAAAATGAGAGGCATGCCAAACCTGCCACAAAATCAAAGGGCAGAGGCACAACTGCAAATTTCAAAGCTCCTAAACATGAGAGCTATACAAAAGGTACCTACGCACCAACAAGGTCAAGGTTTTTATTCAAGACTCTTTCTGGTACCAAGAAAAGGAACCGACTGGAGACCCATTCTGGACTTATCCATCCTAAACACATTTCTACTGCACCAAAATTCAAGATGCTCACATTACAGCAACTTCTTCCCATGCTGGGCAAGGAGTTTTGGCTGGTAACATTGGACCTCAAGGAGGAATACCTGCATGTCCCAATCAGACAAAGCTGCAGAAGATACCTCAGATTTCTTGCAGGTTCAATCCACTATCAATTCTCTGCATTGCCCTTTGGCTTATCTACTGCACGCAGAGTATTCACAAAGTGCCTGGCATCAGTGATTGCCTATTGCAGACTTCAAGGGATACAAATTTACCCTTATCTGGAAGACTGCCTGATCCAAGCGGACAGCAAACACATACTACTGGAACATCTGGCATATGTGACACGGTTACTGCTTTCTCTGGGATACACCATCAACAAGGAGAAATCAAGGCTAACACCATCTCAGAAAATAACCTTCCTGGGTGCCAGCTTGGACACACACACCCAGATGGCATATCTTACGCCAGAAAAACAAGGGCAATTATCTCAGTACTTCAAAACACTAGCAAAAAGTACCAGGCTTACTGCAAGGAAAATCCTGCAGGCTCTGGGATTCATGGCATCTTGCATTCTTCTAATCCCATGTGCAAAGCTGCATATGAGGAAACTTCAATGGTACCTAAAAATCTATGGTCTCAACACAGTCACAGTTTGGAAGCAATTATACCAATAATTCCATGTTTGCAAAAGGAATTTCTATGGTGGGCCCAAGCATGTCAAGTAAACACAGGCCTTCCATTCTGCAAGCCTCAAGCAAAACAAGTCATAACCACAGACGCCTCAGATTACGCCTGGGGCACATGAAGGACAGGTGCATTCAGGGCAGATGGTCCCAAAAGGAAAAGCACCTTCACATCAATCAAAAGAAATGCTAGCAGTAATAAATGCAATTACAGCTTTCAAGGACTTCCTGCATCCAGGACAATTACTGATAAGAACAGACAACACCACAGTAATGTGGTACATAAACAAACAAGGAGGAACACATTCATACCCCTTGTGCAGACTAGCCATGACTCTTTGGAACTTGGCTCTGGAAAGACAAATCGAACTTCAAGCACAGTACTTGCCAGGACTGGAAAACACACTGGCAGACACTCTGAGCAGGAATATGACAGATCCACATGAATGGAAGTTACATCCTCAGGTGTTTACGGAGATAATCCAAGCGTCGGGAGGCCAGACAAAGATCTTTTGCCTCCCACAGGAACCATCAATTGAAAAAGTTTTGTTCAAGGACCTTCCATCCAAAGGCCTGGAAAGTGGACGCCCTCTCATTCAGTTGGACAGCATGGACAGTTTATGCATTCCCACCTCTGCCTCTTCTGCCCAAGGTGCTTTTGAAAGCAAGAACAGACAAACCGAGGATGATACTGATTGCTCCAGATTGGCCAAGGCAACACTGGTATCCACCCCTGAGGAGCCTAACACATACTCCTCCCTGGTCCCTGCCTCTAATACCTCTTCTGCTGACTCAGAACAGCTACAAAACCCTTCACAGTCAGCTGAAAACACTCAACCTTGCTGCATGGAAAATTCCTTAACACCACAACAGACCCTACTCTCCAAGGAGGTGCAGGATGTCATTTTGGAGGCCAGAAGACCATCTACTAGAAAAGCTTACTCCGCAAAATGGAAGCGGTTTTGCTGTTGGAATGAGAAAAGAGGACAGGACCCTAGAAAAATGAACTTGCCTCAGGTTTTACAGTACCTAGCTGAACTGCTGAACAGTGGACTTTCATTTTCTTCCATTAAAATACATGCCTCAGCCATTTCTGCAGAATTCAACACGGATCCTCCTTTATTCTCTCACCCACTCTTACGGCAGCTCCTCAGAGGGGCTAAGAATATAAGACCTCCAAGGAAGCAACCAATACCAGCCTGGGACCTTAATTACATACTAGAAAAATTAACATTGCCTCCCTTTGAACCTGCTGCCTCAACAGATCTGCAATATTTGTCCTGGAAAACAGCTTTCCTTCTGGCCATCACTTCAGCTCGTAGGGTTTCTGAACTACAGGCCCTCATGGCGGTGCAGCCCTTCCTCATCTTCCATCAGGATAGGGTTTCCCTTACTAATCCATCTTTTATGCCAAAAGTGGTATCCAGGATAGCCTTAAACCAAGCCATACACCTACCTACCTTTTATCCTAACCCTCAAAGCAAAGGGGAAAGGCTGCTTCACTCTTTAGACATTCATAGGCAGCTACGTTACTATTTGGACAGAACAAAGTCCTTCAGGAAATCAGAACAACTTTTTGTGTCCTATGCCGTAGGGGCTCAAGGGAAACCAGTTACCAAACAGACGATTTCCAAGTGGATTGGCCACTGCATACGATTTTGTTACTCCTATCATGGGAAATCTGTCCCTACTGGTATCAGATCTCACTCCACCAGGGCCACAGCCACCTCTACAGCCTTCCTCAGAGGTGTGCCTACTAAGGATATTTTGGAGGCAGCCACTTGGAGTTCTGTACATACCTTCACAAAACACTACCACCTGCCCTTATATTCCAAACAAGAGCAGGCTTTGCCACTGCTGTTTTGCAGGGCATTCTGGCTCAACCCAGTTCCTCATAGCACCTACCACCCTATGCATAGCTTTGGGACTCTACCCATCTGTGATTACTGCAGCTGTGTATGCACGATGAACATAGTACAGTTTTGTACCTACCATAAATGTAGATGTTCGAGTGCTAATACAGCTGCAGTACAGGTTTCCCTCCCTCCTTCCCCACTTGGTAAGGGCATGGGGCCTAACAACCTCTTCATACCTCCTGACTGGGTTATCCTGCTATGTTTTATTTGCTTGCTTACACTGATTTTGCATTACATTGCATTGCTTGCATATGTGGATAAGCCTTATTTATGTATTGCCTTCCTTTTGGGGGCACCTGCATCTGGGGCAAGAAAGACTGAAGAACATGGCGTCGGCTGTGTCTTATATACTCTGGCCTTCCTGACGTCAGAAGAGTAAGCGACGACAACCGACGCCGGACCAAGACTTTGGAATTCGGCCGACTGAGGGACCGCCTGACTGCTGAAAACCCATCTGTGATTACTGCAGCTGTATTAGCACTCGAACATCTACATTTATGGTAGGTACAAAACTGTACTTTATGTAGTACATAAACAAGCAAGGGGGATCTCATTCCTACCCCCTTTGCAGACTAGCCATGGATTTATGGGACACAGCTCTAGCTTGCAATCTGGACCTTCAAGCTCAGTTTCTACCAGGGAAACAAAACTTACTGGCAGACAGTTTCAGCAGAAACATTTTGGATCCACACGAGTGGATGCTGGACACCAAAATATTCAGGATGATAACAGCAGTATGGGGATGTCCTCACATAGATCTCTTTGCATCCCATTTAAATCATCAGCTACAGAAGTTTTGCACCCGGACATTCCACGAGGAGGCTTGGAAAGTGGATGCCCTGTCATTCAGTTGGAGGAACCTCTCGGGATATGCCTTTCCGCCTCTTCCTCGAGTTTTATTGAAGATAAAACAGGACAAACCCAAGATGATAATCTTGTTGGCTCCGAATTGGCCTCTGCAGTTTTGGTATCCAGCTCTAGTGAACCTATGCCTGGAGCCTCCTTGGGTTTTACCTCAGTCTCCGAACCTTCTGTCCCAGCATCAGGGTCAGGTTCTACACTCTCATGTCAAAACTCTCAGCCTGGCGGCCTGGTTAATCCAGGGCCTTTGATTTCTTCTTTCCTTCCCAAGCAGGTTATGGATGTCATTTTAGAAGCTAGACGTCCTAGCACTAGGAAATCTTATTCAGGAAAATGGAAAAGATTTTGTTCCTGGATGCAGACTCAGGATTCTGATCCTCTTCTTCCTAACATTACTTTAATTTTACTTTACTTGACGGATCTCTTGCATAAGGGTCTCTCTTTCTCTTCCATTAAGATCCATGCTTTTGCTATTTCTGCTCATTATAATACAGACCCTCCCATCTTTTCCCACCAGCTCATGAGACAGTTCCTCAGAGGAGCTAAGAACTTAAGACCTCCTAGATCTCCTCCTATTCCTGCTTGGGATCTCAATTATGATGTTCATCGTGCATTACAGCTGCAGTAGTTACATATGGGTTTTCAGCCGGCAGGCGGTCCCTCGGTCGGCCGAATTCCAAAGTCTTGGTCCGGCGTCGGTTGCTGTCGCGTACTCTTCTGACGTCAGGAAGGCTAGAGTATAAAAGACACAGCCGACGCCATCTTCTTCAGTCTTTTTTGCCGCGCGGTGCCCGAAGCAGAAGCAGTTCGCAAGTGCCGGTCGGCCAGCTCCTGAATTACGAAAAATTTCGAACCAAGTCTTCATTAAAGCTAAGTACCCGGGGGAACCTTTTCTTGCCTCAGACCGATGTCAGAAAAGTTAATAATTGTATTTCTTGTGGGAAGCAAATACCGCATAAGGATTTCCATTCCCTTTGCATACCTTGTTTGGGCCCAGACCACGGCGTCTCGGGCTGCGCTTTTGTGCTACTTTCAATAAACGCACTATCAAGCGTCGCGGAGCCCAACATTACTTTGGAAAAGTTAACTATAAAATGTCGCCGGATACTCCGACTACCGCTATGTCCAGAAAACGCAAAAAAGGACCGTCAGTGAACTGCGGTCTCCACCGACCACGCCAAACAAGCTCCACGTGGACCGGTTCTCAGTGAGACGCCTTTGCAGTCCCTGACTACCGGACACTCCCTCGGCGGGGTCTTCTGTGCCTGAGACCGCTGGTTCTTCGGCCCTTTCTCAAACTACTACCGAAGCACCTGCTCATGTCGAACCCACCAATGTGGATAGATCTACATCCACCCATGGTGTATTTCGGCCTTCATCTTCCTTCTCCATCAAGGCCTTTACAAAAGCTAAATCAGCCAAGCAACTTTCTAGGCCTGCCTCACAAGGCCCAAGACCTGGGCCCACGCCTAAGAAGCACATGCTTAAAATGACTGAAGACCTGATCACTCTTATTAGAGGCTCACAGGCCCCTCCTGACAAGAGACCCAGAGTAGAGGAGGATTCTCCTCCTTCTGACCAAGATTCCATTTTATCAGAACATTCTGATGCTGAAGAACAGTCTTATTCTCCCTTTGAGGATTCGGATGCAGAGCAGTCCATTCCTTCTGTATCCCCCCCTGAGGATTTTTCCTTTGGGGAAACTTTACACTCCTTGAGAGAGCACTTCCATTGGGAAGGCCAAGATTTTTCCGACTCCAAGAAAAGGCTCAGGGAATTCCTCTGGTTACCTCAGCATAGGCCTCTGGCTATTCCTCCTGTTTTGGAGGTTTTAGATGATGTATACTCGAGGCCTGTTTAAATCCTGATTCTCTGCCCCTGCACCAGTTAAGCCGGATAGGTATTACAGAGTTCCTAATTCTCATCAGTTCCTCTATAAAGGCCATAATGCAGATCCTGAAACTATTTCTCAAGGCCCTAAAGGAATTAAGGCTTCCACGGCCAAGAACCCACTGCCCTCGGAAAGGGAATCTAGATCTCTAGAAAGGTGGGGAAAGAAAGTTTACACCTCGCCACCCTTGCCATGAGGGCCTTAAACTGCCAGTTCCATATGATTAGATATCAGCAATTTCTGTTATCACAATTAAAAACAAATGTCACAACCTGAACAACCAGATTTAAAAGAGTTGCAGGATATGATGCATAGTGCTGAGCAAGTGGGCAAGCACACCTTACAATGTGGTTATGATGCACTAGAGGCCTCCAGCAGATCAGCCGCCACTGGAGCAGTCATTCGCAGACATGCATGGCTAAGGGAACAAAATCTTCCAGATCAAGTGAAAGCAAAAATTCTAGATGCACCATTACATAAGGATGTTCTTTTGGTGGTAATGCTGAGGATATTTTACGTAAAATGGAAGAAAAGGCAAAGTCTATGCAAACTGTCAAAGCTTTCTTACAGGTTCAGCCACCAAGGTTCAGCAGGAATTGGCCATCAAAAAACTGGTCCTTTCCAACGACTGACAAAGCCCAAAGGGGCAGATACAGACGGAAGGGGCAGAGGACAAACCCAAGGATCCTACAGAGGCAGACAATGGCAATCACCTACGCCAAGAAGTGGTGACGACAGTGCACAGCAGTACAGAAAGCAAACTCAATGACTCCCTCATTTCCATGCCAAGCAGAATTCAACTGGCAGCACCTTTGGGAAACTGGCACTATTTGCAAACAATTGGCATATTGTCACAACAGACAAATGGATTCTGGACATAATAAACAGAGGCTACAAATTTCATTTCCACACTCTTCCAAAATGAGAGGCATGCCAAACCTACCACAAAATCAAAGGGTAGAGGCACAACTACAAATTGCAAAGCTCCTAAACATGGGGGCTATACAAAAGGTACCTACGCACCAACAAGCACAAGGTTTTTATTCAAGGCTTTTTCTGGTGCCAAGAAAAGGAAGCAACTGGAGACCCATTCTGGACTTATCCATTCTCAACACATTTCTTCTAGTGCCAAAATTCAAGATGCTCACACTACAGCAACTCCTTCCCATGCTGGGCAAGGTGTTTTGGCTGGTAACATTGGACCTCAAGGAGGCATACCTGCATGTCCCAATCAGACAAAGTTGCAGAAGATACCTCAGATTTCTTGCAGGTTCAAAACATTATCAATTCTCTGCATTGCCCTTTGGCTTATCTACTGCCAGAGTATTCACCAAGTGCCTGGCATCAGTGATTGCATACTGCAGACTTCAAGGGATACAAATTTACCCTTATCTGGACGACTGCCTGATCCAAGCGGACAGCAAACTCGTACTTCTCAAACATCTAGCATATGTGACACGTTTACTGCTTTCTCTGGGATACACCATCAACAAGGAGAAATCAAAACTAACACCCTCTCAGAAAATTACCTTCCTGGGTGCCAACTTGGACACAAACACTCAGATGGCTTACCTAACAACAGACAAACAAGGGCAACTATCTCACTACTTCAAAATGCTTGCAAAAGTACCAGGCTTACTGCAAGGAAAATCCTGCAGGCTCTGGGATTCATGGCATCTTGCATTCTTCTAATCCCATGTGCAAAGCTGCACATGAGGAAACTTCAATGGTACCTAAAAAATCTATGGTCTCAACACAGTCACAGCTTAGAAGTGGAGATTCCAATAATTCCCCGCCTACAAAAGGAATTCATATGGTGGGCTCAAGCATGCAAAGTAAACAAAGGCCTCCCATTCTGCAAGCCTCAGGCTACACAAGTCATAACGACAGACGCCTCAGATTACGCCTGGGGGGCGCACATGAAGGACAGGTGCATTCAGGGCAGATGGCACAAAACAGAAAAGCACCTTCACATCAACCGAAAAGAAATGCTGGCAGTAATAAAGGCATTTTCAGCTTTCAGAGATTTCCTGCATCCAGGACAGCTGCTCATAAGAACAGACAACACCACAGTAATGTGGTACATAAACAAACAAGGAGGGACTCATTCATACCCCTTGTGCAGATTAACGATGACTCTTTGGAATCTAGCTCTGGAAAGACAAATAGAGCTCCAGGCTCAGTACCTGCCAGGAATGGAAAACACACTGGCAGACACTCTGAGCAGGCATATGACAGACCCTCACGAATGGAGGCTACATCCAGACGTATTCACAGAGATTGTTCAAGCATGGGAAGGCCAGACATAGACCTTTTGCCTCCCACAAAAATCATCAATTAAAAGTTTTGCTCAAGGACCTTCCACCCAAAGGCTTGGAAAGTGGACCTTTCATTCACATGGACAACTTGGTCAGTTTATGCATTCCCACCACTACCTCTGCTGCCCAAGGTGCTTCTGAAAGCAAGAACAGACAAGCCAAGGATGATACTGATTGCTCCAGATTGGCCGAGACAACATTGGTATCCACTCTTGAGGAACCTAACACACACTCCTCCGTGGCCCCTGCCTCTAACACCTCTTCTGCTGACGCAGAACAATTTCAAAACTCTTCACAGTCAGCTGAAAACTCTCAGTCTAGCTGCATGGAAAATCCCTTAACTTCACATCAGGCACTACTCTCCAAAGAAGTGCAGGATGTCATTTTGGAGGCTAGAAGACCATCTACAAGAAAAGCTTACTCCGCAAAATGGAAGCGGTTTTGCTGTTGGAATGAAGAAAGAGGACAGGATCCTAGAAAATTAAACCTGCCTCAGATGTTACAGTACCTAACTGAACTTTTGAACAAGGGACTTTCCTTTTCCTCAATCAAGATACATGCCTCAGCAATATCTGCAGAATTCAACATGGATCCTCCTTTATTCTCACACCCTCTACTGACAGTTCCTCAGAGGGGCTAAGAACATAAGGCCTCCAAGGAAACAACCAGTACCAGCTTGGGACCTTAACTATGTACTGGAAAAATTGACATTGCCTCCTTTTGAACCAGCTGCTTCAGCAGAATTACAATATTTGTCTTGGAAAACAGCTTTTCTACTGGCCATCACTTCAGCTCGTAGGGTTTCTGAGTTACAGGCCCTCATGGCGGTGCAGCCATTCCTAATATTCCATCAGGACAGGGTTTCCCTGCGTACAACCCCTCCTTTATGCCTAAAGTAGTATCTAGGGTAGCCCTAAACCAGGCCATCCACCTTCCTACCTTACTCTAATCCTCAAAACAAAGGGAAAGGCTGCTTCATTCTTTAGATATCCATAGGCAGCTACGTTACTACTTGGACAGAACCAAGTCATTCAGAAAATCAGATCAACTCCTAGTTTCCTATGCTGTGGGGGTCAAGGGAAACCTGTAACTAAACAGACCATTTCCAAGTGGATTGGTCACTGCATACTTTGTTATTCTCATCATGGAAAGCTCGTACCTACTGGTATCAGATCCCACTCCACTAGGGCCACAGCCACCTCTACAGCCTTCCTTAGAGGAGTGCCTACTAAGGAGATCCTGGAGGCAGCCACTTGGAGTTCTGTACATACTTTCACAAAGCATTACCATTTGCCTTTATACTCCAGAACTAGAGCAGGCTTTGCCACTGCAGTTTTGCAGGGCATTCTAGCTCAACCCAGTTCCGTATAGTACCTACCACCCTATACATAGCTTTGGGATTCTACCCATATGTAACTACTGCAGCTGTAATGCACGATGAACATAGTACAGTTTTGTACCTACCATAAATGTAGATGTTCGAGGGCTATTACAGCTGCAGTACAGGTTTCCCACCCTCCTTCCCCTCTTGGTAAGACCTTGGGGTTTGAATACCTATTCATACCTGCTGACTGGGTTATCCTACTATGTTTTATTTGCTTACATTTGTGTATCACACTAATTTATGTATTGCCTTCCTTTTGGGGGCACCTGACATCTGGGGCAAGAAAGACTGAAGAAGATGGCGTCGGCTGTGTCTTTTATACTCTAGCCTTCCTGACGTCAGAAGAGTACGCGACAGCAACCGACGCCGGACCAAGACTTTGGAATTCGGCCGACCGAGGGACCGCCTGCCGGCTGAAAACCCATATGTAACTACTGCAGCTGTAATAGCCCTCGAACATCTACATTTATGGTAGGTACAAAACTGTACTTTTTGGAAAAACTAACCTTGCCTCCTTTTGAGCCTGCCGCTTCTGCTGACATCAAGTTTTTATCTTGGAAGACAGCTATCCTGTTGGCACTTACCTCTGCCAGGAGAGTTTCAGAGTTACAAGCTCTTATGGCGGTGGAACCTTATATTATTTTTCATCAAGACAGGGTATCTTTGAGGACTAATCCAACTTTCATGCCTAAGGTGGTTTCCAAAGTGGCTTTAAATCAGACTATATATTTGCCAACCTTTTTTCCCACTCCCCAAAATAAAGGGGAAAGGATCTTACATTCCTTGGATGTACATCGACAACTACGTTTTTACCTGAATAGAACCAAGGACATCAGAAAGTCAGAACAATTGTTTGTTTCTTATGCTTCTAGTTCCCAAGGTAAAGCCATTTCTAAACAGACCATTTCTAAATGGATTGCTCATGGAATCAGATTTTGTTATTCACACCATGGAAAGCAAATCCCAGGGAGCATACGGACTCATTCCACCAGAGCTGCTGCCACTTCTGCAGCCTTCCTCAGGGGAGTTCCTACTAAGGACATTTTGGAAGCTGCAACTTGGAGTTCAGTGCATACTTTCTCTAAGCACTACAATTTGCCTCTCTACTCTAAGTCTAGGGCAGGCTTTGCCTCTGCAGTCTTGCAGGGCCTTTTGGCCGCCCCTCCTTCTTTATGACCACCTCCCTTTCCTTCAGCTTTGGGATTGTACCCTACAGTCATGACTGCAACAGTGAAACACGATGAGCATAGTACAGTTGTGTACACCTACCATAAATGTAGATGTTCGAGTGTCTTCACTGTTGCAGTCTGGGTTTCCCTCCCTCCTGTCCCCTCTTATTTTTACTTTTGTGTGGTTCCTTTTTTTCACCATTCTTCTGAGGTGTATTTGCAAAGGTTGTGGGACCATTTTCATTTTGGGACTCCTGACATATGGGGCAAGAAAAACTGGAGAAGATGGCGTCGGCTGTCAGCTTTATACTCCAGGCGCTCTGACGTCAGGGAGCAGGGTTGAACAGCCGACGCTGGACCCAGACTTTGGGATTCTGGCCGACCGAGGGCTGCCTGCCGGCAGGGGAGAACCCTACAGTCATGACTGCAATGGTGAAGACACTCTAATATCTACATTTATGGTAGGCATACACAACTGTACTTTCTTTTACCATAGGAATGTGCTTCAAACTTTACTGCAGCTTTTACTATCAAAATCATGTTGAATGAACATCAACTGTTAAAAAAATACACATTTAATTCTGCAAAACTGAGCATCAGAGTAGATGTCCAACTTCTTGAAGCCGTGTGAGATACCGTCGGTTTAGGCATTTCTTGTGGTAGCACTATGTGTGATCGAATTAGAATTAAAGTTAAAGTTGAAGCTTGGCATCATCTTTCTGGATAGCTGATTTATAGATAGATTTAACTATCTCTGTAGCCTAACTGCTTTCTTTGCTGTAGTATTTAAACATTGAGAAGAGTGATTAAGCTATTTTGACAGACTATTTGCAGTATGATGTCATGGGACTTGAGAGATATTGTGAAGAATATAAAACCAATGGTGTGGAGAAAAGTACAGTAAAGATGTGGATGAAGATAATTTCTCTTATTCGATGAAATATAAAAATGTATTTGCTTATCTAGGTAAATTTAGACCAATACGATGATCACAATTAGTGGTGAATCTTCTATACTAATTGCATCACATTTAAAATATTTCTTTGGATATCCTCCATTCACTGGTTGCAGTATTCCTTATGTCTGCGATTCCCTGCCTCAGATAGCCTGATGTCCGGCCAGTGTACAAAAGCCTATGGTTGATATGACGTATACCATACATATGCTCCTTGTATAGCATAGGGCATAAAGGTGATGTCCTAATATACCATCCTCTGAACTTCTTTGCTGCCAGTCGAAACGCTTCCCTCAGTCATTGGACTGAATGCGTATGTCCTATTTGTGGGTTTTTGAGCCATTGCAGATAAGTGCCCCATTGGTGTTTCGTTTTTTCTTATCTTTTGGTTGCTTCTGGGGTTTCATGTCATCCAGGAAGGGTATGTGCCAGAGCAGGAGGCAGATTCCCCATAAAGAGTGCTACAAACAGTGTTTATTTTGCCTAGGTGCCTCACAAGAACATACATCCTATCTATTTGTCAGGCTTTTGTACCAAAGACTCTTCGTAGTAGGCTTTCTTCCCTAACATTGCATCTGGGGAATTAGTGACTTAAGCTTCTCTCTAAGGACACACTGGAAGGAACTTCCCACCCCCAGAGTCAGCCGTCATGGAAGAAGGTTAAGAAGCAAAGACCGGTATCTTCTGCTGTCCAGCCTCCACCAGACGTTTCTTCTGAGGTGAGTGAGAACCTGGAGGTTCGCCCGGCTTTGTTGTCAGATTCCTCTGCCGCAACTGGGTTGGAGGCTGGTGGGAATCTAGCTTTCCTTGCAGATGTCTGTTTTGGATGTTCAGGGGGAGCCATGGTCTATTATTTTTGAGGGGTTAAGGGGTTTTCCTCAAATTTTAGTTAAGGAAGAAGTCCGTGCTATGGTTATTGAATGCTATCTTGGGTCAGAGCCTTCAGAGTTTTAC
Source organism: Protopterus annectens (assembly GCF_019279795.1). NCBI lineage: Eukaryota > Metazoa > Chordata > Ceratodontiformes > Protopteridae > Protopterus > Protopterus annectens. The sequence goes on along the minus strand of NC_056728.1, from coordinate 349,001,443 downwards.
AGGGCAGACGTCCCATTAAAGAAAAAACAAAAAAACTAAACATGTCTGTCCTGCACCTAGGGATCCACAGAGTGAGTGGCAGGCTTTGATGACATTGAAATTTCCTCAGGAGGGGGGTTCTGTTCCAGCTCCCCCGTGGTCCTCTACTCCACTTAAAAGACCCAGGAAACAGGATTCCTTTGAGGAATCCATTGCTTGCTCTTTCTAAATTACTTCTGTTTGGACTGTGGGTCCAAGAAAGAGGAATCTGCCAGTCCTGATACCCACGTAGAAGAAACTTCTTTTGGGGACACAATCTCCAGGATGATGGAGTTTTTTAAATGGGATTCTGCTCGGGTCTCTGAAATCCATAATAGGTACTGTGAGTTGCTGTAGTTGGAATATCCAAAACCTTCTGCTATTCATCCTGTTTTGTCCGCTTTGTTGGATGCATTTTCAAATGCCTCTAATCTAAAGCCCCCAGCTCCCAAGAAGTCTGATGAGTTTTGTAGGGTGCCTGAGCACTGTAACGTTTTGTACAAGTGTCCTGCTGCTGACCCCTCAGTGGTGTCTGTAGCCTCTGTCAAACCCTCTCAATTGCATCCTTCGCTCAAGTTACTATAGCTTCTGATAAGCCCTCTCAGTTGCTTTCTTCGTCCAAGTTACTGCCTTCTGATAAAGACAGCAGAACCATGGAAAGACTAGGTAAGAAGGTTTATACCTCTGCTACCTTGGCTTGTAGGGCTATTAATTATCAGACCCATGTGTCCAGGGATGTGTTGTCTCTCCTTTCTCAGACTTGTAAGGTTATTTCTGACCTCCCAGACTCTGAGGTAAAGCTTCCCCTCTTTCCCTGCTAATGACTTCTTCACAGGTGGTTCCTCATTCCATCGTGTAGTTTTGATGTAGCAGATGCTTCTTCTAGTGTTGCTGCTTTTGGTTCAGTGATGACGAGGTATTCTTAGCTTCGACTGCAACCATTGCCTGATGATATCAAGGCAGAGTTGATGGAAGCCCCTCTTGATAATAAACACTTGTTTGGGGAAGCTGCTGCTGATTTGTTTAAGTCCCTTCAGGATAAGGGGAAGGCCTTACAGGAACTGAAACATGGTTTTGCATCTCCTGTTCCTAAAATTTAGAGAAACTACCCCAATAAGTCAACCTTGTTCACAGGCAGTCTTGCCCTCTTCCTAAGGCCGAAAAGAGTAGCAAGCGGGCTCCTCCTGTTAAGGCTACTCAAACTTCAGGGACTCAGAAGTCTTCCTTTCCAGACAAACCAGGTGCTGTGCGACTGTTATCTTCCCAGCCACATTCCACTTTCTCTTCACCTTTCTCTCTCTCTTCCTATTTGGCTTCAGATTACTTGGGATTCTTTGGTTCTGTCCATAATTCGCCAGGGGTATTTCATAGTGTGAAACTCCTATCCTCCTGCTATGGGCATTCCTCAGCCTCCTCGGGAACTACTGCCTTTTTTCCCTAGACCTTTTGACTCTGGGTATTATTCAAGAAGTGCCTGTGTCCCAAAGGGAGGGGGGGTTGCTCCAGGATGTTTCTAGTGCCCAGAAAAGAGGCCAGTTGGAGGCTTATTCTAGAACTCTCTCATCTAAACACTTTTCTGAAGGTGCCCACTTTTTGAATGTTGTCCCTTCAGATTGTCTCCCACTTTTTTTCCTTAGGCTTTTATGGTGTCTCTGAATCTCAAGGATGTTTTATCTCCATATTCCGATCCATCCCCTTTTTAGGAAGTTTTTGCTTTTCTCTGTTGCTTCCTGGCATTTTCAATTCTTTGCTTTGCCCTTTAGCCTTTCTACTGCCCCAAGGGTATTCACCAAATACCTTGCTCCTGTGATTGCTTTTTGCAGGCTTCCGGGGATCCAAGTATTTTCTTACTTGGATGACCTGCTGATTCAGGCCTCCTGTCTAGATATCCTGTTGCAAAATCTCCATTTTGCCATTTCCCTTCTTCAAAGCATTGGGTTCACAGTAAACTTCAAAAAGTCTTCTCTGACTCCTTTTCAGGTTCATGATTTTCTGGGTTGCAGGATTCAGATGGTGCCTACACTGGAATCCCTGCCTCCTCCCAAGGCCTTAATAGTCCTTTCCTTCTTTCAAACTCTTCTTCCTCTGGTTTCTATTACAGCTAGGGAGTTTCTGAAAGCTCTGGGTTTCATGGCATCCACCATCCCTATGCTTCCTCTAGTGAAACTCCACATGAGAAAGTGTGTGGCTCCTGAAGTCAGTTTGGCTTTCGGCTTCGACATGCACATCCTCTAGACTTTATAGATCCTGCTCTACCTTGTCTCAAGAAGGAACTTCAGTGGTGGAACCAACAGTTGTCTTTAAATCCAGGGCTCCCTTTTCACCCCCTTCCCTGTCAGCACCTGTTCACAGATGCTTCAGACATGGGATGGGGAGCAGCTTTTGGCTCCCTATAGGTGCAGAGGGTGTGGTCACCTCTTCAACAGAAGGAGCACATCACTGTCAAAAAAAAAAATGAGAGCCCTTCTGCTGGCCCTTCAGGCTTTTCAACCTGTTTTCTCCCCAGAACCTCTCAGGGTATTCACAGACAATGCCACAATGATGTGGTATATAAACAAACAGGGGTATCAAGATCTTACTTTCTTTGCCAGTTGGCACTCCTGGTATGGGATCTTGCTGTCCAATATCAAGTGATTCTTCAGGCATTTTACATTCCCTCAGGTCAAAACATCGTGGCAGAGACTCCGAGCAGATCCTTAACTCAATCCCATGAATGGATGCTTCACAGAGATGTGTTTCTGGACATTGTCCACCAGTGGTGTATTACTCAAGCAGATCTATTTACCTCCCCTCTGAACAGACAACTTCCTACGTTTTGTGTCAGAGTCCCATGTCTTCTGGTGTGGAAGGTTGGACACTCACTCTTTTTCTTGGAAAGGAATGTTTCTTTATGCAAACACTCCCCGTCCCTTCATTCCAAAAGTCCTGTTCAAAATTCAACAGGTTGCTCCCAAAATCTTGTTAGTGACTTCATTTTGGTTGACACAGCATTGTTTCCCTCTTCTGCATTTAGCCAAAGGCAATCTTCACAAGTTAGCTCACAGGGTGGACCTATTCAAACTCATCCATCCCCACCTGTCCACTGTTCAGCTGACACTGTGGGTGATAGGGTTTTGATTTGACAGACACCTTTTTTTTCCTGAGGATATACTTAGGGTCCTGCAGGAGGCCAGGAAACCCAGTACTAATGGAAGAGGTTTTCTGTCTTTCTCATAACCTGGATCCACTTTCTGTGAATGTTCTTTTGGTTCTCTTATTTATGTGAATTGCTCAATGCTGGGATGGCTTGTTCTTCTTTTAAGGCCCAGTTATCAGCTGTCTCTGCTTGTCTGCCTTTATCTTCTCCTTAAGCCCTAGATTTGAAGCTAAACAATTCCTTAAATGCATCCTTCATATTAGGCCACCCAGGAACCCTGTTACTCCTCCCTGAGATCTTAACTTTGTTTTGGAGAAGTTGACTCTGTCCCCTTTTGAGCTTGCCGTTTCATCTTCTTTGCAACATTGCTGTTGAAAGACTGTTCTTTTTGTTAACCCTTACTTCTGCCAGATGGGTGTCTGAGCTTCAAGCCTTGTGGCATGTCTTCCTTTTTTGTTTTTCATAAGGACAGGGTGTCCTTGCGTATTAATCCTTCTTTTATGTCCAAGGTGGTTAATCAGTTGTCACCATCAGTCTTGATTTGTCTACTTTTTTCCCCTGTCCACAATCTGACAGTGTGCTGCATACTTTGGATGTGCATAGACAACTCAGATTTTAAGTGAATAAGACTAAGTCTATGGGAAACTCTGAGCAGTTGTTTGTTGCTCTTCATCGTAGGTCCCCTAGAATTAACTGTATCCAAGCAGATTGTTTCTTCTTGGAACTCGAAGGCTATTTCTTTTTGTTCTTTTCATGGTAAGTGCCTTCCTTCTTCTGTAAAGTTAAATGGTATCTCCAGAGCTAGAGATGGTTTTGCTAGGGCTATCCTTCATGGCTTCCTAGAGGGCTCCTGCTAATACTTCCTCTTTCCAAGTTTCTTCTTGAGCTTTGGCACTCTCCCAGGCTTAAGGAATACGGCAGTCAGTGAATGGAAGGACATAGTACAGTTGTGTAAAATCTTACCATAACAATAGATGTCCTTTTTTCAGTGTTGCAGTATTCATTCCTTCCCTCTTCTACCAGGTTCATTTCTCTTCTAGGTGTACTGGTTACCTCTTGGCTTTCCTTGGGATAGCATTCCAACTTGAGCTATCGGTTCTGTTAATGGTACATCCAGACGTCCCCTTTATGCCGTACACTATGCAAGGAGCGTACATGTGACTTATGGTGTACCTTAAAGCAACCGTAGGCATATGTGTACTGGCCAGACATTGGGCTATCAGAGGCAGGGAATCCCAAACTTAAGGAGTAATGCAACAGTCAAGGAATGGGCATCTACTGTTATGGTAAGATTTTACATAACTATAATTTATTGCTGCACTAGGGTGCTGCATGCACTTGTTACAGAGGATCCGGCACTGAATGCAAAGCTTTTCTTTGTTTCAGATGTGCATTTGGAGTTGGAAGACCGACTAGCCAAGTTCATGCGGACAGAGGAAGCAATTATTTATTCATATGGCTTTGCGACCATTGCCAGTGCCATTCCTGCTTATTCTAAACGTGGGGATATTGTTTTTGTGTAAGTTAAACTGTTCTGCACTTTCTTACTTGATTTTAAGTGTTTGTCTACATCTGTGTGAAACCTTATTGGAATTACTGGCTACGCCTCAGCTGACATCAGAGTTTATGTATTCTTTGTACTGCAAGCCAAGTGCAGTATAAGAAATGTTCAGTAATGTTAAGTGGTTTACTCCCACATCTCTAGTTGGGTCCATGTATTGGCTTGCCATGATGTAAGACTTTTATGTTCATAAAAGTCTGATCCCCATCCACCCCAATTTTTTTTTTCTCACTGGCATGGATTCAGTTTTCATTTATCTTTTGTGTCACCTTGTTTGCTACTTTGCCTAAGAGTTTTCAGTAACACTGCTTTATAGATCACAGCTTGGAATCTGTGCTTATATTCTGATCCTGGTGAGAGTAGAAGCAGAGTGTATTGATTTCTGACTGTTTCTGGCTGGAGAGTGAGCGCCTGTACTTAACGTCCCTGATTGGTCTGGCTGCTATTTGAGGCATCTACCAGAAAATGCTACAAGCCTTACAAGATCCTTGCATCATGTGGGACAAGATTGTGGATCACTAGACAGGCTGTGGCCTGCTTCTCTTCTTGGGATTGGTGCTCACATTTTGCTTCTGGCGAGAGAAGAAGCAAAGGAGTATTGTCTCCCAACAGAGTGAAGCTGTGGTGAGACCAACATTAGTAGTAGCCAAGCAGTAGCCATTCATGCATCTCCCATCTTTTCATCATTCTTGACAAGCGAATTCTTGTTTTCAGTATGTACTGCCTGATTTGTTTCTGACTTCTGAATATATGCCTAAGTACTTCATCCTTAAATTTTCAGGATCTAGATATTAGTTTCCCATCAAGCGTTTGGCAGTGCTCTGTATCGACTCAGACACTTTGAGTGACATTTTTCCTTTAAAAGCACAATTGAAATTTCTCCAATATCTAGTTGCACACAGGACAAGTAGTTTGCAGTGACAAGCATTGTCCACATAGTTGCAAACCAGATACTCCTGACGATGATTGATATTCTCATTCCAACAGTCTAATCAATAAAAAAAAGGGTCTATTGCCATAGATATGAACTTTCCTACTGTCTCCATTACTGGCTTGGTGGATGTGGGCATCCTGAGGCAATGTACAAATTGCCTCATGTTTACTGACAGCCAGTTAATTCTCAAACGAACTGATATGGTATGTGAGAGATGTATTTACACAGCGTCACTGGATCAGTAGTACACATGCTGCACCCATCACACACAATTCAAAGACCTATAGATCCACATATACTGAGGCACTTACATGTAACCTTCCTAAACCAGAAAGACCTCCTAGACAAAGTACACATAAGAAATACCCTCAGCAGCCCCAAACGCACACATCAACACACAGTGCTACATCTCATGGAGCCTCTACCTCTAAGCCCGTAAGGCAGGTCAACACACAGTCCAACATTCTAGTCATTGGAGACTCCATTGTGTGACACACTAATGTCCCTCTCACCAGGCTGAGTAAAGAGAAAGTTACTGTCTGTTGCTTAGCAGGGGCTAGGATCTGCCACATTACGCATGCACTCAGGTCATTGGACCACAATTACCAATATGGCTCAGTCATATTCCATGTGGGAGTAAATGACCTGAGATATACCTCCATAGGCTATATGAAGAAAGATGTCATAGAGCTCTCGGAATATGTGTCTCAGGCTGGTATGAGCCTAGCATTGAGCAGCATTTTGCCTTCTCCAAGGATGATGCCACAATATGAACAAAAGATGATTGACTTTAATAATTGACTTAGTTTCCGGTGTCATTCTAAGGGGGGTGCAGTATTTGTCATCATGGAAGGAGAGATGGTCAACAGACCACGCTGCTTTGCCAGGGATGGTCTGCACTTCTCCCCTCTAGGCTTTCAAATATTAGCTAAAACATTGTCTTCCCCCATAGTGCCTTTTTTAGGCAATGCCAAACTGAAAGTACTTCCAACATAGCAAATCAAAACCAAGAAAATCTAAAGGTAGTACTGCTCAATGCTAGGAGCCTAAACAAAAAACTCCACTCCCTGGAAGCTCTGTTTACGCTAGAGAATGCTGATGTCTGTACGGTCTCTGAGACGTGGTTTAAAGCCACGGAGAGCACACCGACAGTGCAAGGTTATAATGCCTTCCACAAGTTTAGACCAGCTCCTTCACAGGAGGGACTAAAGGTGGAGGTGTTTCTATTTACGTCATAAGTAAATATGCTTCGACTGGTCGAACAGGACAATGCACTTGAGCTGCTCCATGTTCAAATCACCATAGGTAAAATCTAATACCACTTCCTTGCAAGCTATAGGTCCCCCTCTGTGACCCAGGAAACCCATATCCTGTATTTAAACTTATTAGAAACGCCAATCATCCTACCCAGTACCATATTCATGGGTGACTTTAATTACCCTACTGTTAACTGGGAATACTATACAACATCAAACGTACATGCACAGAGATTCCTGGATTTTGTAAACAAACTCCCTGGACCGATAGTCAGTACACCAACCAGGGGTGCACCCATACTGGATCTGGTCCTCACTAATACAGTATGGGAGAGTGCTGCGCCTTCCCTGGTAAAGTCAGATGACAAAATGGCCTCCTTTGAAGTAAAAATAAAACCTGAACCCCCAGCTCAACCAGTAATATTCAGGAACTATTCTAAGGCTAACCTCCTGCTATTAAGTGAGAACCTGGCAAAATTTCAAGCCCCTATAAACCCTGAGAACACTTCTATCTATGCAGAAGTTTTAACAGAAATGCTGTGCAAGCATATTAAAAGCTGCATAGAGGCAGCTGTACCCACCAGGAAGACGTACAGAACTAACTCAAAAAAACAAGCCACCGTGGTGGAATCACAAAATCAATCGGATGTTGAACAGGAGGAAGAAAATCATGGCAAAAATTAGGAGGTGCAGCACCCAGAAGGATAAAAGCACTCTCATCAAACTAAATAACGCAGAGGAGAAAGTCTACCAAAGCCAAATTTGAGGTAAGTTTGGCCTCCCAGGACAAGGACAACCACAAAGCATTCTTTAGCTATGTCTGCAACCTCAAAGACAGTACTCAATTGTGTGCAGAGCTCATTCTAAATGGAGCCACCTATACTGAGCCAGACGATGTAGCAAACCTCCTGGCTGATAAACCCACCTCCAACATTACTCCTCTCCCCCCGTAAACCTTCCCTCAGGAAATATCATCAAATATAACTCCCCTTTTCACTAGGGAACAGGTCCTTAGTGCTTTCTCTAAAGACCAAGAACACTGCATCAATGGGCCCAGATAGTATCCCAGGATGCCTTCTAAACAGCATGAAAATTGACCTATCAGGGCCTCTGGAATTACTATTTAACTGTAGCCTCCAAACAGGCTTTGTGCCTCATGAATGGAGAAAGGCAACAGTCATCCCTCTGCACAAAGGTGGCCATCTACAGACCCATAAGTCTCACTAGTCTTTTATGTAAAGCCGTGGAAAGAATTGTTATGGAGATGATCAGTAGAGAAATAGTAAACCGCCAGACACTGAACCCAACCCAGTTTGATTTCTTCAAGGGCAGATCATGCCTACTTAACCTGGTGGACTTTTTTGAGAAGGTCACCAAAGCAATGGGTGAGGGCAAAATCATTCACACTGCCTACCTTAACCTGGCCAAGGCATTTGACACAATTACCCCACTCAGGCATTGTTGACAAACTCAAGAGGTTAGGTACAAACCATATGTCACTCAGTGGATAGCCAACTGGCTCGCAGACAGGACCCAGGAAGTTAGAACTGGGGAGTCCACCTCTACAAAGAGACCAGTCACAAGTGGAGTCCCTCTGGGATCAGTCCTTGGACCCACTCCTTTTTGACATTTGCTTCTCAGAAGTCAAGGCCAATGTCAGTTGTCTCTGGCTGACTAAATTTGTAGATGATTGTAAATTAGGAGCTGTCATTGAATATCACACTGATACACGTTCTCCAGGAGGGGCTGACACAGACAAATAACTCGTGTCAGAGCCATGGACTAAAACTAAATGCCAAGAAATGCATAATAGTATCTTTTGGGAAGTTATCCATCCCTAGTAACTATCATATTGACAGCACACTCTTTAGAGATGACCCAGTAGTCAGGGACTTAGGGACACACATAGATAGTCATCTAGCCTTTAATCATCATGTGTCTACAGTGGTGAGGAAATCATTCTGTGCTGCGCAACTTATGGACAAAGGTGTGCCATCTAAGTCCAAGGAAGTCATTGTTCCACTGTGCATTTATCAGACTTCTCATTGAGTACAGTGCACCCTTTGGTATGTACCTAACCAGGCATATGCAACAACTGGAACGTCCAGAGAGGTTTCTCACTAAAAGAATGTAGGGCATAAGTAGTAATGTTCTTCGTGTTTCACTGATGCAGTCATCACACTTTGGTTATATGTCTGCAGGTAGCCCTCAGTCGGTCCGAATACCAGAGTCTTGGGATTTCTGTGTCGGATGCTGTCGCCTCTTCCATGACATCAGGTCATCAGGGGTATAAAACATGCAGCCGACGCCATTACATCAGCTTTTCTTGCCGAATGGGAGGCCAAAGCGGAATCAGGTCGCAAGTGCCGCTTGGCTGCTTCCTGAAATTTTCGTTTTTTGAGTTTCAAACCTGAAGTCTTCTAAAGCTAAGTTACCCCGTTGGGGATCCTTTTTTCTTGCTCTAACCGATGTCAGAAAATTTACCAATTGTCTTGCCTGTGGAAAGGTGATACCTCACAGAGATTTTCATTCTTACTGCATCATCTGTTTAGGCCCAGACCACGACGTTCCTCGCTCTAGGTTTTGTGCCTTGTTTAATGCCTGAACTATTCGTCGTCAGGGTATCTTTGTCACTAAATTCTTTCTCTCGTTCTGTGTTTTCCGAAAAAAAGTAAGGATAAAGATAGAGACAGACCGCATAGGTCCAAAACTGCCAATGTCTCTTCTGTAAAGCTAGTCACCAGTTCGTCGGTACTCAATGAGGCGCTTTCGCAGCCCCTGATACCCACTTCTACAGATTCGCAGGCCTCTGCTGACACCCATCCAGAGTCCGGTATGCCGCGAGATGCTTCTTCGACTATGGAACCTGTGGATGTCTCTACTTTGGATGGGTCCAGAGCCACTGTGCGGGCACTGGCTTCTGAGGGTGTATTCCAACCTTCCAATGTTCGCATTAAACTAACAGCTTCGTTTTTGACTAAAAATACCAAGTTTCTCAGGCCCAGAGTTCGCACTACGCCTAGAAAACCGATGACCAAAGTGCATGCTCAAGCTCCCTTGCCACAGAAACAAATGCTTAGAATGGCTGAAGACCTTATAACTTTAATTGGAGGAAGCCAAACTTCCCCCTCTAAAAGACAAAAAATTGATTTTCCTTCTGATTCTACAGACTCTGATCCTTCTGATTACCAGAACATACCCTTATCTACCTATGAAGATTCAGATGCAGAGGATTCCATACCCTCTGCCTCCCCTCCAGAGGACTTTTCTTTTGGTGAAACTTTGCATACTTTAAGAGAGCATTTCCACTGGGAGTGCCAGGACTACCCTCAGTCCAAAAAGAGACTTGGAGAATATTTAGACTTGCTGCAGCACAGGCCTCTAGCTATACCCCCCTGTCCTGGACATTGTAGATGATGTCTTCATGAAATCCAGTCTTACTCCTGATACTTTACCACCAGCTCTTAGAAAGCCTGACCGGTATTAGAGTACCTGACTCTCTCAAATTTCTCTTTAAGAATCCCACTGCGGATCCAGAGACTATTTCCATGGGACCTAAAGGCATTAAGGCTACTACAGCCAAAAACGCTACCCCTTCGGACAGGGATTCTAAAGCTTTAGACAGATGGGGTAAGAAGGTATGTACCTCTGCAACTCTTGCCAACAGGGCTTTGAATTGCCAGTTTCATGAAGTACCAGCAGCATATTATGGAACTAATTAAACAAAAAAAAATGTTGCTTCCAGATTGTACAGAAAATAAAGATTTACAACAGTTAATGCATTCTGCAAACCAAGTTAGTAAACATAATCTGCAGTGTGGTTTTGATGGCTTAGAAGCATTTTGCAGGGCTGCTGTCACTGGGTCTGTACTGAGAAGGCATGCTTGGCTGAAGGAGCAAATCGTGCCAGAGCTTGTCAAAGCAAAATTACTAGATGCTCCATTAAACCAGGAAAGATTGTTTGGCACAAAAGAAGTAGTAGTTCTTAAAAAGATGGAGGAAAAAGCTAAATCTATGCAAACTGTTAAAGATTTCTTACAGGTGCCGCCACCTAGATTCAGTAGGCATTGGCCTTCTAAAAACTGGTCCTTTCCAGTCCTTCCCAGGCATTCTCTGTCCAACCCAGGGCAACCGGCCACCAAGACTACAATCACAGGGTATGCAGAGATCTAAACAATGGAGTGCTCCCTCCTCTAAAACAGGGAGTGGTAAGCCACCCCCTTATGGAAAAAGTTCACAATGCCTTGTCTGTCTTCCTTCCCAGCAAGGCCCAAGTACTTGCACCCCTAGGAGGAAAACTCGCACAGCATGCACAAAACTGGACGTCCATTACCCAGGACCGATGGGTCCTAAACATTGTATCCCAGGGATACAGATTCTACTTCCACTCACTGCCAACCCCAAGTGGATTGCCAGACCTTCCTTCAAACCAATGGGTAGAGGCTCAAAAGCAAGTACTTTCTCTTCTCAGTATCAGGGCTATTCATCCTGTGCCAGTAGAGCAAAGGGGGGAGAGGGATGGTCATCGTGTTTCACTGTTGCAGTCCTAACCAATGGATTATCCTGCTCCTGGTAGCCCTCGATCAGCCAGAATACCAAAGGTAAGTAAAAATGACGTCAGCTGTCATCAGTTGTAAAGGACGTCAGGGCGTCCGATAAAAAAGGAGGCAGCCGACGCCACTTCCTCAGTCTTCCTTGCCACAGACCCCAAGGACAATCATTTCTTGCACAAGTGTTGGTTGGTAGGTTACCTTTTTTTGTTTCCGACTACAAAGTTGAAGTTAACTACAGCTAAGTACCCCATTGTGATCCTCTTTTCTTGCCTTAATGAATGTCAGAAAAGGTTAATAATTGTCTTAGCTGTGGAAAGCAGATTCCCCATAGAGATTTTCATTCCTATTGTATTTGTTTAGGCCTTGACCATGACGTTCCCATTTCTGATCTTTGTGCTTCCTTTAATCCGCATACTGCTTGTCATCAGGCTAAGCATTTAGCTAAGCATTTTGGAGTTTGGCCGAAGTTTGTCTGTATGGCGTCCACTGGTCTTCGGATACCCCAAGAAGCGTAAAGATAAGGACCGCGACAGCCTTCCAAGGGTCAAGTCCTCTGATGAAGTTAGGTTGGTCGTCAGTCATGCGGTAGCCAGTGAGTTGCCTTTGCAGACCCTGCAGCCTGCAGATTTTCAACCGCAGGCCTCGGTTGAGACAGTTTGAGGCCCCCAGGCCTCCGAAATCCATTTTGCCTTCTGACCTTCTGCCTGTTGCCTCTTCAGCTGGATCTGGAACCGCGATGCTGACGCCGGTGTCAGAGACCACCATTCTTCGTTCGGACAGCAAGCTCATACCGACTACTTCGGCTGCAACTTCGGCAATTGCCAGGCCTCCCGAGTCCTTTAAACTTGCAGGTAAATCTTCCAGTCGTAAGGCTGTAAAGAAGCAGGCTCCAGATGTTTTTCATGTTTCACTGTTGCAGTCATTCCATTTGGGTAATCTTCTGGCGGGTTACCCTCAGTCGGCCTGAATTCCAAAGTCGTGGGTCCTGCGTCGGTTGCTGTCTTCTCTTCTATGACGTCAGGTCGTCAGGGTTATAAAACATGCAGCCGATGCCATTTTCTTTAGTCTTTCTTGCCACGAGGTGCTCGAAGCAGAAGCATTTCACAAGTGCCTGTCGGCCGACTACTGAAATATTCGAGTTTGAGTTTCAGAACCGAAGTCTTCAGTAAAGCTAAGTACCCCATTGGGGAAACTTTTTTCTTGCTTTTTACCGATGTCAGAAAAAGTTAATAATTGTATTACTTGTGGGAAGCAAATACTTCATAAGGATTTCCATTTATACTGTATTCCTTGCCTAGGCCCTGATCACAATGTGCCTGGCTGTCGGTTTTGTGCTAGATTTAACCAGCGCACTATTAAGCGTCAGTATATTTTTGCATCAAAGTATTTTGGAAACAGATTTAACTACCCAGAAATGTCGTCGGACAGCAATCCAACTACCAGAGTACATAAACAACGCAAAGAGAAGGACAGAGAAAGGCAGTCGAGATCCAAAACCGACGAAGCTTCTCCTAAGCTAGTCACCAGTACTCAGTGAGGCGCTTTTGCAGCCCCTGATACCTGCTACCTTTGAGTCGCAGGCCTCTACCGACATCCATGTGGAGTCCAGCATGCCGCAAGATACTCAAGGTATTGGACCGATGAATGTATCTCCCTCGGATGGGTACGGAGCTGCTGAGCAGGCACCAGCTTCTGAGGGTGTCTTCAGACCTCAACATTTGTATATCAAACCGATGAAAGCTGCAAAACCAAAGACAAAAGCAACTTCTAAAATTAAAAAACCAACGCATGGGCCACGTGCACAGGCCTCTATGCCTAAAAAACAGATGATCAAAATGGCTGAAGACCTTATTACCTTGATCGGGGGTACCCATCCCCCTCCAGATAGGAGGCCTAGGCAAGACACTGATTATGAATCTTCAGATCAGGTTTCTATTTCTTCCGATTCCTCTTCTGATCAGGAATTATCTATACCTCCCTATGAGGATTATGATGCTGAGGAGTCTATTCCATCTGCATCTCCTCCTGAGGATTATTCTTTTGGAGAAACCTTGTATGCTTTGAGGGAGCATTTTCACTGGGAGAGTCAAGACTTCTCAGAATTGAAAAAGAGGCTCAGGGATTTCCTCCTTCTCCCTCAGCACAAGCTTTTAGCCATTCCCCCTATTTTAGACATTGTGGATGATGTGTTTTTGGAGTCGAGCTTGACCCCTGACTCCTTACCTCTGGCTACCAGTAAGACTGACAGATATTACAGGGTCCCTGACTCGCATCAATTTTTATTTAGAAACCCTGCTGTTGATCCTGAAACTATTTCACAGGGTCCAAAGAGAGTTAAGGCCTCAACAGCAAAAAATCCTACCCCCTCTGACAGAGCTTCAAGGGCACTAGACAGATGGGGAAAAAAGGTTTATACCTCTGCAACCTTGGCAATCAGGGCCTTAAACTGCCAATTTCATATGCTTAAGTACCAACAACATGTTATGGGATTGCTGAAACAGAAAATGATGATTTCAGAATGTGCAGAAAATAAAGAATTACAGGAATTATTGCATGCAGCTGAACAAGTTGGAAAGCATACTTTGCAATGTGGTTTTGATTCCTTAGAGGCCTCCTGCAGGGCCGCAGTTACTGGATCTGTGATTAGGAGGCATGCCTTGTTAAAGGAGCAAAATTTGCCTGATCATGTTAAAGTTAAACTGCTAGATGCACCTTTACAGCATGATTCTCTGGTATTAAGGCAGAAGAGGTTTTAAAGAAAATTGAAGAAAAAGCTAAGTCTATGCAAACTGTTAAAGATTTCTTACACGTGCAGCCACCAAGATTCAGTAGACACTGGCCTACCAACAATTGGTCCTTTCCTGTGTCAGAGCTCAAAGGGGCAAATCTAGAATCCCTAAGGGTTCCAGATACCAGGCACAAGATTCATACAGGTCAAAGCAATGGGGCGCCTCCACCTCCAAATCTGGAGGAGATAAAGTGCAAACCTACAGAAAGTAATCCCAATAACTTCCCTCTGTCTACACCAAGCACTTATCTTTTGGCAGCACCCATAGGGGGAACATTAGCACCTTTTGCTCAAAATTGGCAGTTAATCACCCAGGACAAGTGGGTACTAAACATCGTATCACAGGGCTACAGATTCCATTTCCACACTCTGCCAATGGCGAATGGTTGGCCAGATCTGCCAAAAAATCAGTGGGCAGAGACACATAAACAGGTTACATCCCTCATGGATATGGGGGTCATTCAGACAGTACCAGAACAGGAAAAAGGACAAGGTTTTTACTCAAGACTGTTCTTGGTACCCAGAAAGGACAAGGCCTGGCGGCCAATACTGGATTTATTGATTTTGAACACATAACCTGGACATTCCAAAATTTAAAATGCTGACTTTGCAGCAGCTTCTGCCCATGCTAGGCAAGAATGCTTGGCTGGTGACTTTAGACCTAAAAGAGGCATACCTGCATGTCCTAATAAGACAATTGTGCAGAAGATACCTCAGATTCAAGGGTGGCTTAATGCATTTCCAATTCTTTGCACTGCCCTTTGGCTTATCTACTGCGCCCAGGGTCTTTACAAAGTGCCTGGCACCAGTAATTGCGTTTTAGTATTGAAATATATCCTTACTTGGATGACTGTCTCATTCAAGCAGAGAACAAGGACACTCTTCTTTGACACCTGACGTTTGTGAAAAGGCTTTTACATGCCTAGGGTACACAATAAACGAAAAGAAATCACAACTGGTACCCTCACAAAAGATAACATTCCTGGGTGCAAGCTTGGATACAACTGCCCAGATGGCTTATCTCATGCCAGACAAGCAAAGGCAACTGACTGCTTACTTCAAACTGATGGCAACAAAAACCCAGTCTTCTGCAAGGCAAATTCTGCAGGCTCTGGGCTTCATGGCATCCTGCATCCTACTAATTCCATATGCAAGACTGGATATGAGGAAACTTCAATGGTACCTAAAAAGTTTATGGAGTCAACATTCACACAGTCTGGAAACAATGATTCCTCTCATTCCCTGCCTGCAGCAGGAGTTTCTATGGTGGGCAAAAGCATGTCACCAAAACATGGGACTTCCCTTCACTCTACCCCCTGCCAGCCAAACCTTAACCACAAACGCATCAGATTATGCCTGGGGGGCCCACATGGCAGGAAGATGCATTCAGGGCTTATGGACACCCAAACAAATGCATCTACATATCGACCAGAAAGAGATGCTAGCTGTTCAAAATGCCCTAACAGCCTTCAAGGACTTACTTCATCCAGGACAACTACAGATAAAGATGGACAACACCACAGTCATGTGGTATATAAACAAGTAAGGGGGCACACACTCATACCCCCTTTGCAGATTAGCCATGGCACTGTGGGAGACAGCTTTGACCTACCATATACATCTTCAAGCTCAATTCCTGCCAGGAAAACAAAACACTCTAGCAGACGATTTAAGCAGAAACCTTATGGATCCTCACGAGTGGAAACTAAATCCACAAGTCTTCAGCATGATAACAGAGAAATGGGGGAGCCCAGACATGATCTATTTGCCTCTCCTCAAAATTATCAGTTGAAAAGATTCTGCACACGAACTTATCACAGACAAGCATGGAAAGTGGACGCCCTATCCTTCAGTTGGAAAAACCTATCCGTTTACGCCTTTCCTCTTCTGCTTCTTCTACCCAAGGTCCTCCTAAAAGCCAGACAAGAGAAGCCAAAGATGATATTAATTGCCCCGACAATACTGGTATCCAGTCCTAAGGAACTTGGCTCAATACCCAGCTTGGACCTTGCCTCGAACAACTACTGTCCCAACAAAACAATCAGATCCTGCACAATCAACTACAGACTCTGAACCTGGCAGCATGGCTAATCATGTAGTCATACAAACAACACCTCTCAGTAAAGCTGTGATGGATGTCACGTTGGAAGCCAGAAGGCCTAGTACTAGAAAATCTTATGCTGACAAATGGAAGAGATTCTGTGCTTGGAATCCAAAGGAACTGATACAACAGAACCAAATATTCCTCCGATATTACAATACTTAACTGAGATGCTTGACAAAGGCCTATCTTTCTCATCAATCAAAATCCATGCCTCTGCCAATTAGGCTCATTACAATACAGAGCCACCAATCTTTTCTCATCCTTTACTAAAGCAGTATCTTAGAGGAGCCAAATATTTACAGCCTCCTAGAAGATCAACATTACCTACATGGGACCTCAATTATGTGTTGGAAAAGCTCACCCTGCCTCCATTTGAACCAGCTGCTACCACTGATCTAAAGTTCTTATCGTGGAAAACAGCTCTGCTACTAGCAATTACTTCAGCAAGAAGAGTTTCAGAGTTATAGACCCTCATGGCTGTTGAGTCTTTTATCATATTTTACCCAGATAGGGGGTGTCTGAGGACAAATCCTACTTTTATGCCTAAGGTGGTTTCCAGTGTGGCTTTTAACCAAACAATTCATCTGCCAACTTTTTATCCAAATCCGCTGAACAAGGGGGAGAGAATTCTGCATTCCTTGGACATACACAGACAGCTAAGATTTTACTTGAGCAGGACAAAAGCTTTAAGAAAAACTGAGCAATTACTAGTGTCATATGCTGCAGGATCAGAAGGAAAGGCTATTTCCGTTTCTGCTACTTACAGCATGGTAAACCTGTGCCCAAGGGCATTAGGTCTCATTCCACCAGAGCTGCAGCTACTTCGGCAGCCTTTCTCAGAGGAGTACCAACCAAAGACATTCTAGAGGCTGCTACTTGGAGTTCTGTTCACACCTTTACAAAGCATTACCAGTCCAGGGTAGGCTTTGCCACTGCAGTGCTGCAGGGCCTTATAGCCGCACTTAATGCTGTTTAGCTCCAGCCTCCCAACCATAGCTTTGGGATTCTACCCAAATGTAATGACTGCAACAGTGAAACATGAAGAACATAGTACAGCAGTGTACACTTACCATAAATGTAGATGTTCGAGTGTATTCACTGTTGCAGTCCAGGTTACCCTCCCGCCATCCCCATGTCATTCTGAAGTTTATCTTTCCTTCTCTATCTTCTACAACCTATGTGGTGTATTTGCTTATAGATGAAGGTAAAGTTTATATTGATGCATATGTGTGTATATATATATATATATATATATATATATGTATATATATATATATAATATATATATATATCTATATGTATATATATATATATATATATATTTTTTTTTTTTTTTTAATTTTTTTATTTTTTGCTACCTTTTTGGGGGCACCTGACATCAGGGGGAAGAAAAACTAAAGAAAATGACATTGGTTGCATGTTTTATACCCCTGACGTCATGGAAGAGAAGACAGCAACTGACACAGGACCCAAGACTTTGGAATTCAGGCCGACTGAGGGCAACCTGCCAGCAGATTACCCAAATGTAATGACTGCAACAGTGAATACAGTGGAACATCTACATTTATAGTAAGTGTACACAACTGTACTTTTCCTCTCATCCCCCTCATTCTCAAATGGTTAAAATGGCTGATGACCTTTTGACTCTTATTAGGGGTTCACAGCCTCCTCCTTCAAAAAGAGGTAGGGATGTCTCTCTTGAGGCTTTGTCCTTTTCAGGTTCTGATACTTCTAGCGTTTCTGTTGATGAAGAAGTTTCTCAAGCTTTCTCTCCTTTTGAGGATTCAGACGCAGAGGAGTCCATCCCTTCTGCTTCTCCTCCAGAAGATTTCTCTTTTGGTGATACTTTAAATACTCTCAGGGAATATTTTAAATGGGAAAGTCAGGATTACCCCCTTTCTAAGAAAAGGATTAGGGAGTTTTTGGATTTGCCTAAGCACAACCTTTGGCTGTTCCACCTGTGTTGGAAGTGGTTGATGTTTTTCGGGAAAATTCCTTGACTCCAAATTCTGTTCCTCCTTTTCCCAGGAAACCTGACAGGTACTATAGAGTCACTGAATCTCATTTGTTTCTTTTCAGGAATCTGTTGGCTGATCCAGAGGTTATTTTTCAAGGGCCTAAAGGAGTTAAGGCCACTGTTACTAAAAATCCTGTTCCTTCTGACAGGGAATCGAGGAACCTTAATAGGTGGGTTAAAAAGGTTTATACATCTGCCACTCTTTTTATTAGGTCTACTAATGGTCTTTTTCATATGCTGAAGTACCAGCAGCACACCTTGGAAGCTATTAAGTCTAGGACAGCAGGTGTGCCTCAGTTGGTGGAGAGTAAGGATATACAGGATTTGCTAAATCCTGCAAGTCTAGTCAGTAAACATTCATTACATTGTGGTTTTAACATTCTAGAAGCCTCCTGCAGGGCTACAGCTACTGTCTCTGTTACTAGAAGGCACGCTTGGTTTGGGGAGCACTCCCTACCAGTACCTGTTAAGGCTAAACTTTTAGATGTACCTTTGCATAAGGACAGTCTTTTTGGCAGCAAAGCAGAGGAAGTGCTCGAAGATGGAAGACCAGGCCAGTTCTATGCAGACAGTTAAAGACTTTATACAAGTTCATCCTCCTCGCTTTAGCAGGAATTACCCTTCTAAGAGTTGGGACGTTCCCTGATACCAGCAGACAGAGTCGTTCTAGGACTTGAGGTTACAAATCTTCTAGAGGACAGGTGGCTACCCCTGAAAGGTCTAAGCATTGGCAGACTTCCTCTTCCAAGGAGGGAAGTTCTAAGCCTGCATCTCAGTCTAAACATTCTCAATGACTCTGTCCAAATTCTGCCTGTTCTTGCCTGCCCAGAGAGTCCTTTATGGGGTAGGTTTGCCCTTCTTACAAATGTCTAGTCCACCATATCTGACGACAAATGGGTACTCAGAACTGTATCCCTAGGGCACAAGTTTTCTTTCCACACCTTTCCAGTACCCAAAGGATTCCCGGAAGCTCCTCCAAACCAAAGGGCAGAAGTAGAAAAGCAAATTTTGTCTCTGTTGCATCTGGGAGCAATAGAATCAGTTCCTGCTCAGAAGGTAGGCCAGGGTTTCTATTCCAGACTTTTCTTGGTTCCAAAAAAAGAGGGCACCTGGCGTCCTATCCTAGATCTATCAATCCTGAACCCTTTCTTGATAATTCCAAAGTTCAAAATGCTCACAATGCATCAGTTGCTGCCAATGTTAGAAAATGATTCCTGGCTGGTAATGTTGGCTCTCATAGAAGCTTATCTGCACATCCCTGTCAGGGAAAGTTGCAGGCAATACCTTTGTTTCAGGGTGTGCAATCAACATTATCAATTCTCTGCGCTGCCCTTTGGCTTATCTACTGCTCCCAGAGTTTTCACAAAGTGCCTGGCTCCAGTCATTGCTTTTTGCAGGCAAAAGAAAATTGAAATTTATCCATACTTGGACGACTTTCTAATTCAAGCAAATTCTCAGGAACAGCTTTTAAAAGATCTAGAATTTGTAAAGACTCTTCTATCTTCCCTGGGTTACACTCTCAATGTGGAAAAATCAAAAATGGTGCCATCCAAAGAGAGAACATTCCTGGGAGCGAGTGTGAACACAGCTGCCCAGATGATATATCTCACCCAGGAGAAGCAGACAACTCTTTCAGTTTACTTCAAGGACTTGGCAAGCCTGTCCCAGCTCCCTGCAAGGAAATACCTGCAAGCTCTGCAATTCATGGCCTCTTGCACTCTCATGATTCCATATGCAAAACTGCATATGAGGAAATTGCAATGGTACCTCAAGAACACTTGGTGTCAACACACACAGGTCCTGGATGTGTTAATACCTTTGCTTCCATGTCTGCAGACAGAGTTTCTTCGGTGGGCAACAGCCTGTCTACAGAATAAAGGCATGCCTTTTCGGCCACTCAAGTTCTTACCACAGACGCATCGGACTACACCTGGGGAGCTCACCTGGATGGCAGATGCATACAGGGAAGTTGGAATGCCCAGCAGATGCACCTGCACATAAATTTAAAGGAGTTGATGGCAGTCCAGCAGGCCTTACTTGCTTTCAAGCATCTTCTTTCTCCAGGGACCCTGCTTGTCAGGACAGACAACACCACAGTCATGTGGTACATCAACAAGCAGGGAGGGACTCATTCTTCCCTCCTGTGCAGACAGAGCACGAGTCTTTAGTCCATAGCAGCATCCCTGGGCCTGCATCTCCTAGCTCAGTTTCTTCCAGGAAGGCTCAATGTTTTGGCAGACCAGTTGAGCAGACAGACCCCGGATCCTCACGAGTGGCAGCTGAACAGAGCATTTTTTTTTGCAGCATCATTCAACGTTGGGGCACTCCTCAAGTGGATCTGTTCTCCTCTCCAGACAACCATCTTCTACCTCTTTTTTTTACACCAGACAAGCATCACAGCAGAGCCTGGAAAGTGGATGTTCTGTCCTTCCCTTAGATGGTGCTGTCAGTTTATGCCTTCCCTCCTCTTCTTCCCAGAGTAGTATTGAAGATCAGGCACTACGAATGACCAAGGACAATTCTCATAGCTCCGGACTGGCCCAGGCAGCATTGGTAGCCACTGCTTCGCAGTCTCTCCCAATTTCCCTCTTGGCATCTTCCTTTGAAGCCAGATCTTTTGGTTCAGGAAGGGGGAAGCATTCTACATCCTCATCTTCAGTCTCTCCATTTGGCAGCATGGCTCATTGTATGACTCCATCCTTTTCTTCTTCCCTTTCCCAGAAGGTGGTTGACGTGCTGTGGGAGGCCAGGAGGTCTAGCACTAGGAAGTCTTATGCTGGTAAATGGGAAAGATTCTCTCATTGGATGCAAGCTAGAGGGGAATCTTCTTCTCAGCCTACCCTTCCTCTGATCTGGGAATACCTGGCTGACTTGCTTCAGGGTGGTCTTTCTTTTTCCTCTATCAAGATCCATGCTTCAGCTATTTCTGCTCATTGTTCTTTTGAACAACCCATTTTTTCTCCTCCTCTGATGAAAATGTTTCTCAGAGGCGCTTGCAACTTAAAACCTCCCAGAAGGGTGCCTACTGCAGCCTGGGATCTTAATTTTGTTCTAGAGAAACTCACTCTTCCTCCTTTTGAGCCAGCTGCCACTGCAGATTTAAAGTTTCTCTCGTGGAAGACTGCGTTCCTCTTGGCTGTAACTTCAGCAAGGAGGGTTTCGGAGCTGCATGTTTTGATGGCTGTGGAGCCTTTTCTTATTTTCCATGCAGATAGGGTCTCTCTGAGAACCAACCCTTCCTTTATGCCTAAGTTGTTTCTAGCTTGACTCTTAATCAGTCCATACACCTTCCTACCGTCTTTCCTAATCCTCGAAATAGAGGTGAAAGGATCCTACATTCTCTTGATGTGCATAGACAGCTAAGGTTTTACCTGGACAGAACTGAAGACCTTTGGAAATCAGCACAGTTATTGGTCAGCTTTGCCCCTGGAGCCCAAACCATTTCTAAGTGTATTGCTCATTGTATTACTTTTTGTTATTCCTTTCGTGGCAAGATTCCTCCTCAAGGGGTTAGGATCCACTCAACTAGAGCAGCTTCCACTTCTGCAGCCTTTTTAAGGGATGTTCTTTGTGTTTCAGTGTTGCGGTCATTACATTTGGGTTATCTGCTTGCAGGTAGCCCTCAGTCGGCCTGATTATCAAAGTCTTGGGTCCTGCGTTGGCTGCTGTCTCATCCTTCAGGTAGTCAAGGGTATAAAGCATGCAGCTGATGCCATTACATCAGTCTTTCTTGCCGTACGGTGCCTGAAGCAGAAGCAGTTCGCAAGTGCCGGTCGGCCGACTCCTGAAATTTTTGTTTTCGAGTTTCAGAACCAAAGTCTTCAAAAAAGCTAAGTACCCCGTTGGGGATCCTTTTTCTTGCTCTAAACCAATGTCAGTAAAATTTAACAATTGTATTTCTTGTGGAAAGTAAATACCTCATAAAGATTTTCATTCGTACTGCATTCCTTGCTTAGGCCCAGACCACGACGTCCCTCGCTGTCAGTTTTGTGCCTTATTCAGTCCTCAAACTATTCGTCGTCTGTTCATTTTTGCTTCAAACTACTTCGGTACTCAGTTTAATTACCCAGAAATGGCTTTGGTAAGCCATCCGACTACCGACATTCCGAAAAACGTAAAGATAAAGACAGAGACAGATCACATAGGTCCAAAGCTGCCGACGACACTTCCGTTAAGCTAGTCGCCAGTTCGCTGGTACTCAGTGAGCCGCTATCGCAGCCCCTGATACCCGCTATTTCAGATTCGCAGGCCTCTACTGAGACCCATTCGTAGTCCAGTATGCCACGAGATGCTTCTTCGACTATGGAACCTGTGGATGTCTCTACCTTGGATGGGTCCAGAGCCGCTGTGCAGGCACTGGCTTCTGAGGGTGTATTCAGGCCTACGGACTTTTGCATGTCAAACTGACGCCATCTTCTTCTTCAAGGCCTAAAACTCGATCCACGCCTAGAAAACTGACGTCCAAACCATATGGTCAGGCCCATATGCCTAAAAAAACAAATGATAAGAATAGCTGAAGACCTTATTACTCTAATTAGGGGAAGCCAGCCTTCTCCCTCTAAGAGACCTAGAACTGATTTTCCTTCTGATTCTTCTGATCAGGATTCTGAAATTTCTGTTTCTTCTGATGACCAGGATTTGCCCTTATTTACCTATGAGGATTCTGATGCAGATGACTCCATACCCTCTGCTTCCCCTCCGGAAGATTTTTCTATTGGAGAAACTTTGCACACTCTTAGGGAGCATTTCCACTGGGAAAGCCAGGATTACTTTGACTCCGAAAAGAGGCTTAGGGAATTCTTACATATACCTCAACACAGGCCTTTAGCTATCCCTCCTGTACTGGACATTGTAGCTGATATCTTCTTGGAATCTAGCCTGGCCCCAGACACTTTCTCCTGCTCCCAGGAAACATGATAGGTGTTACAGCGTACCTGTCTCTCACATGTTCCTCTTTAAGCATCCCACTGCGGACCCAGAGACATTTCCCAGGGACCCAAAGGCATTAAGGCCACTACTGCCAAAAACCCTACCCCCTATGATAGAGATTCCAGAGCTCTAGATAGATTGGGTAAGAAGGTGTACACTTCTGCTACTTTGGCCATTAGGGCCTTAAACTGCCAGTTTCATATGTTAAAGTATCAGCAGCATATTATTGCATTACTTAAACAGAAAGTGATGTTGATTCCTGACTGTGCTGAAAATAAAGAATTACAGGATTTAATGCATTCTGCTGAACAAGTTGGTAAACATACTTTGCAATGTGGTTTTGACTCCTTAGAGGCATCTTGCAAGGCTGCTGTCACTGGGCTGTTCTTAGAAAGCATACTTGGCTCAAGGAGCAAACTTTGCCAGATCATGTTAAAGCTAAATTACTGTATGCTCCTTTAAACCAAGACCGCCTGTTTGGCAACAGAGCAGTAGTAGTACTTAAAAAGATGGAGGAAAAAGCTATATCTATGCAAATTGTTAAAGATTTCCTGCAAGTTCACCCTCCCAGATTTAGTAGGCCTTGGCCTTCTAAGAATTGGTCCTTTCCTGTCTCCTCCAGGCTACTCAGTCCAAACCCAGGAAGAGCAGACCACCTAGGCTACAGTCTCAAAGTACTCGCAGGCCTAAGCAGTGGGGTGCTCTCACTTCCAAAGCTGGAAGTAGTAAGGCACCCTCTGATGGTACAATGACTTAACCTTAAACCTTCCAAGCCCTGCTCAAATGACTGCTCTTTTAGGGGGGAAAGATCACCCTGCATGCAAAAAACCGGGAACTCGTTACCAAAGACAAATAGGTTTTAAATATAGTTTCCCGAGCATACAGATTCCACTTCCACACCTTATCAACCCCAAACGGTTAGCCAGACCTACCCCCAAATCAGTGGGCAGAGGCTCAACAGCAGGTTCTCTCTTCTAAGTATCAGGGCTATTCAACCTGTCCCAGAAGAGGAATGGGGACGAGGTTTTTACTCGAGACTTTTCCTGGTACCCAGAAAAGACAACTCCTGGCATCCTAGCCTGGACCTGTCTATTCTAAACAGCTTTTTGGTAATCCCAAAATTCAAAATGCTAGCTCATCAGCTGCTTCCCATGCTAGGCAAAAATGCCGGGTTGGCAACACTGGACTTAAAGGAGACTTACCTGCACATCCCAATAAGGGAATCTTGCAGAAAATATCTACGCTTCAGAGCAGGCTACATGCACTATCAGTTCTCTGCACTGCCCTTTAGCTTATCTACTGCGCCCAGGGTATTCACCAAGTGCCTAGCTCCAGTCATTGCATTCTGCAGGCAAGGAAATATTCAAATATACCCATACCTGGACGATTGTCTAATTCAGGCAGAAAGCCAAGATATACTATTAAATCATCTGGCATTTAAGAAACTGCTAACCTCACTGGGGTACACCATAAACGAAAAGAAATCCCACCTAGTACCCTGCCAACAAATTGTATTCCTGGGAGCAAGCTTGAATACAACTTCCCAGATGGCTTACCTCACGCCAGAGAAACAAGTTTATTTGACAGCCTACTTCAAGCTACTGGCCACAAAGACCCAGTTATATGCAAGGAAAATACTGCAAGCCCTGGGGTTCATGACCTCTTGCATTCTACTAATTCCATATGCAAGACTGCATATGAGGAAACTACATTAGTATCTAAACAGCCTATGGTGTCAACATTCTCAGGACTTGGAATCAATGATTCCTATCATTCCTTGTATAAAGACAGAGTTCCTTTGGTGGGCAGAGGCCTGCCACCACAACAAGGGACTGCCATTCACTCTACCCCCTGCTGCCCAAACCCTAGCAACAGACGCATCAGACTATGCATGGGGAGCTCACTTGGCAGGGCAGTGCATTCAGGGCAAATGGAACCCGAGTCAAATGCACCTGCATATCAATCAAAACAAAATTTTAGGTGTACAGAATTCTCTGACCTCCTTCAAGGACCACATTCTTCTAGGACAATTATTGGTAAAAATGGACAAACACCACTGTTATCTGGTACATAAATAAGCAGGGGGTAACCCACTCATACCCTCTCTGCAGACTAGCCATGACTCTGTGGAACACAGCCTTGAGCTACCAAGTGCACCTACAAGCTCAATTCCTGCCAGGCAAGCTAAATTAACTGGCAGATGACCTAAGCAGAAATCTCATGGACCCACATGAGTGGAAACTGGAACCAAAAATATTTAACATTTTGAGAAACAAATGGGGAGCCCAGAGATGGACCTGTTTGCCTCCCCTCATAACTACCAATTTGACAAATTCTGCACAAGGACTCCCCACAGACAAGCTTGGAAAGTGGATGCCCTGTCCTTCACCTGGGAAAGCCTCTCATTTTATGCCTTTCCCCCTCTGCCTCTCCT
Source organism: Protopterus annectens (assembly GCF_019279795.1). Lineage (NCBI taxonomy): Eukaryota > Metazoa > Chordata > Ceratodontiformes > Protopteridae > Protopterus > Protopterus annectens. The sequence goes on along the minus strand of NC_056728.1, from coordinate 348,975,713 downwards.
CTCGAAAGTTCTACTAAAGATCAAACAGGACATCCCGAGGACAATACTCATTGCGCCAACATTGGTACCCCCTCTTGCACAGTATGCCCACTGCTGGAACCATGGCACCTGCCTCAGACCCCTTCCCTACTGTCCCAGCAGGAGGGTTGCATTCTGCACCTCAGCTTCAAACCCTGAACCTGGCAGCCTGGCTAATTACCCGAGTTCTCCAATACCTCCCCTCAGCAAGCAAGTGCTGGATGTTATCCTGGAGGCAAGGAAGCCTAGTACTAGAAAATCCTATGCTGAAAAGTGGAAAAGATTCTGTTCCTGGAGCCAGACTCTGGATGGGCACAGCATTGCCCAGTTTACCGCATATTCTTCAATACTCAACAGAGATGCTTCACATGGGCGTTTTCTTTTCTTCTATTAAAATGAATGCCTCAGCCATTTCAGTGCATTATACTGAGCCACCCCTCTTCTCTCACCCCATGCTGAAACAATTCCTCAGAGGGTCCAAAAATTTAAGACTACCCAGGATAGCCCCTACTCCAGCCTGGGACCTTAACTTTGTATTGGAAAAACTCACTATATCTCCTTTTGAGCCAGCTGCAACTGCAGAGTTGAAATTCCTTTCTTGGAAAACAGCCTTCCTTCTAGCCATCACTCCAGCAAGAAGGGTGTCTGAATTACAGGCCCTCATGGCATTGGAGCCCCTCATCATCTTTCATGCAGACAGGGTGTTCCTCAGGACCAATCCTTCCTTTATGCCCAAGGTGGTATCCAGTGTGGCCCTTAATCAGTCCATTCATTTGCCAACCTTCTTCTCTAATCCACGGAACACAAAGGAGAACGAATACTGCACTCCTTGGACATGCACAGACAACTTGGATTTTATTTGGACAGGACTAAGCCTCTCAGGAAATCTGAACAGCTGCTAGTTGCCTTTGCTGAAGGGGCAGAGGGGAAGGCCATTTCAAAGCAAACCATTTCTAAGTGGATAGGCCATTGCATTCATTTCTGCTATAAGCACCATGGAAAACCTACCTCACAGGGGATAAGATCCCATTCCACCAGGGCTGCATCTACTTCTACAGCCTTTCTCAGAGGTGTTCCTACCAGGCACATCCTAGAAGCTACTACCTGGAGTTATGTACATACCTTTACCAAGCATTACCACTTGCCAGATGTTCTTCGTCTCACATTGCTGCAGTCATAACCTGTGGGTAGTCCGCTGTCCTCGGTCGGCCCGAATACCAAAGTGTTAGGCTGGCGTCGGTCATGGTCGCTCAGATCTGACATCAGTACGCAGTAGTACTAAAGCGCATGACCGACGCCATATCCTCAGTCTTTCTTGCCGAATGGTCCGAAGCAGAAGCAGCATTTGCAAGTGCCGTTCGGCGTCCTGAAATTTTCGTATTTCGAGTTTCAGACCAGAGACCAAGTTGGGCTAAGTACCCCGTTGGGAAATATTTTTTTTGTCTTTTCTTGCCTCAGTTAATACCGGATGTCAGAAAAGGTTAATAATTGTATTTCTTGTGGGAAACAGATACCTCATAGGGACTACCATTCTCTGTATTCCTTGCTTGGGGCCTGAGCACGGCGTGAGTCGGGTGTCGCTTGGCGCTAGATTTAATAAGTGCACCATTAGGCAGGTTAGATTGTGCTAGGCTTGTTTCGAGCGGTGTAACTACAACATGCCGTCGGATCCCCCGACGCCCGCTACCGTTAAGAAGCGAAAAGATAAATCGTTAAAGTCTAAGCAGGATGAGTCGTCCGTTGCGGACGCCGGGTCTATGGAGACTACGGTTGAATCTGTGGATCCAGCCGAGGTTTCAGCTGAATCACAGGGGGAACCTCTAATTTTGCAGGAATTGGCCCCTCAGGGGTTAGGTCAGGCCGAAGGGGCTTCTCAAGTTTCTGTAGTTCCATCATTACAAAAGGTTACTAGGCCTTCTACTTCTGTCACTAAAGGCCCTACTAAAGCTAGACCTGGTCTTTCTGGCACAGGCATCAGCCCTAGTTCTTCGGGCTCTGTCCCTAAAAAACATATGCTGAAAATGGCAGAGGATTTGATTACTTTAATCAGGGGTTCTATGCCCCCTCCAGACAAGAGGCCTAGGGTGGAGACAGAGGTGGAGGGATTGGAGCATTCCTCAGATTACTCTGAGTCTTCAGCTGAGGACATTCAGGATTTTTCTCCTTATTCTGATTCGGATGCAGAGGATTCCTGTCCTTCTGCTTCTCCTCCAGAGGATTTTTCCTTTTCTGAAACCCTGCATTCCATGAGGGAGCATTTTAAGTGGGAAGGTCAGAATTTTTCAGATTCTCGTAAGAGGCTTAGAGAATTTTTGTTTTTGCCACAACATAGGCCTTTGGCTATTCCCCCTGTTTTAGATGTTGTTCAGGATGTTTTTTCTGAAGCTTCCCTTAATCCTGATTCCTTACCTCCTGCCCCTGTCAAGCCAGACAGGTATTACAGAGTTCCAGAGGCTCATAAATATTTGTATAAGAGTCCTAGAGCTGACCCGGAAACTATTAGTCAGGGACCTAAGGGTGTCAGGGCTTCTGTAGTTAAGAATCCAGTTCCTCTGGATAAAGATTCTAGGGCTTTGGATAGGTGGGGTAAAAAAGTGTATACCTCCTCCATGCTAGCTATGAGGGCTTTAAATTGCCAGTTCCATTTGCTGAAGTATCAGAACTTTCTGTTAAGTCAGTTGAAATCTAAGGTAGATGCTTTAGCTGAGGGTATAGAGTGTAAGGAATTGCAGGACTTAGTTCATGCCTCTGATCAGGTTGGTAAGCATTCCTTGCAGTGTGGCTTTGATGCCCTTCAGGCCTCTTCCAGGGTGGCTGCCACTGGTTCAGTTATTCGTAGGCATGCCTGGCTTAAGGATCAAAATTTGTCAGAGCATGTTAAAGCTCGAATTTTGGATGCTCCTCTTCAATCTGACGTTCTTTTTGGTTCTCCTGTGGAGTCAGTTTTGAAAAAAATGGAAGACAAAGCTAAGTCCATGCAGACGGTTAAGGAATTTTTGCAGGTGCAGCCCCCTAAGTTTAGCAGGAATTGGCCTGCAAAAGGTTGGTCTTACCCTTCTTCCGATTTTCAGTCCAAGGGCAGGTCTAGACGTGGTAGGGGCAGGGCTCATGCTCAGGGTTCTTTCAGACCTAGGACTTGGAGTTCTCCTGCGCAATCTTCTGGTGAGGGCAGGGGTTAGCCTTTTCGTAAACAGACCCAATGACCTGTATCTCCAGCTGCCAGATTCTTCCTGTCTGGCAGCTCCTCTAGGAGGAAAGTTGGCACTTTTCAAGCAAAATTGGCTTTTGGTCACCCAGGACAAATGGGTGTTGGACATTATAAATCAAGGCTACAAGTTTTATTTTCACACCTTGCCTCCTTTCAAAGGCATGCCAGATGTACCTCCTCAGCAAAGGCTGGAGGCTCACAAACAGATTTCTTTACTTTTACAAATGGGGGCTATCCAGGTGGTACCTCCGTCAGAAGTAGGCCTAGGATTTTATTCTCGCCTATTCCTTGTGCCAAAGAAAGGAAACACTTGGAGACCTATTCCAGACTTGTCCATTCTCAATACATACCTAGACATTCCAAAGTTCAAGATGTTAACTTTACAGCAACTTCTGCCTCTGCTAGGCAAAGATCACTGGATGGTAACTCTGGATCTCAAAGAGGCTTATCTTCACATTCCTATCAGGCCCAGCTGCAGGAGATTCCTGCGTTTTCGGGCTGGTACTTTTCATTATCAGTTCTCTGCATTGCCCTTTGGCTTATCTACTGCACCCAGGGTGTTCACGAAGGTCCTGGCTCCTGTGATAGCCTTCTTAAGACTAAGAGGAATTCAAATTTACCCTTATCTGGATGATTGCCTGATTCTTGCTCAAGACAAAGTCAAGTTACTTCAGCATCTACAGTATGTAATGGCAGTTTTAAGGTGCCTAGGGTATTCTGTGAACGAAACAAAGTCCAGTCTAGTACCCTCTCAGGACATGTGCTTTCTGGGTGCGAGACTGAATACAGCCTCTTAGATGGCTTTTTTGACCCCGGACAAACAAAGACATCTTCACTTATACTTCCAGCAATTATCCCTAATGTCCAGGCTGACTGCAAGGACAGTCCTTCAAGCCTTGGGGTTCATGGCATCTTGCATTCTGGTACTTCCCAATGCCAAACTGCATATGAGGAAGCTACAATGGTATCTCAAAAGTGTATGGACTCAATACTGCCACGATTTGGACACTGTCATTCAGATAATACCCTGCATCCAGAAGGAATTCTTGTGGTGGGCTCAGGAATGTCACCTAAACAAGGGACTCTCTGTGACCCGACCAGAGGCGAGTCAGATCTTAATGACGGATGCCTCAGACTTGGCTTGGGGAGCACACTTCAATGGGAAATGGATTCAAGACACGTGGCCTCCCAGACTACAGCATTTGCATATCAACATGAAGGAGATGTTAGCAGTCCAGTTTGCCCTGATGGCCTTCAAGGATCTACTTCTACCGGGACAGGTGTTGATTCAAACAGACAACACAACAGTCATGTGGTACATCAACAAGCAGGGGGGAACCCATTCATACCCTCTTTGCAGACAAGCTATGATTCTATGGGAAACTGCTCTGAGTTTACACATCACTCTTCAAGCACGGTTTCTGCCAGGAGCACAGAACTCCTTAGCAGATGTTTTGAGCAGACAAATTGTGGATCCCTACGAGTGGAAATTGGATCCTCATGTATTCCAACAGTTGACAGTGGCTTGGGGAACTCCAGACATAGATCTGTTCGCTTCTCCACTAAATTTCCAACTACCAAAATTTTGCACAAAGATGTTTCACCCAAAAGCTTGGAAAGTGGATGCTCTATCTTTCAGTTGGAACAACCTTCACGTCTATGCTTTCCCTCCTCTGCCTCTCCTTCCCAGGGTACTCTTGAAAGTCAGACAGGACAAACCTTGCATGATTCTAATAGCACCAGATTGGCCACGTCAGCACTGGTATCCTCTGCTGAGGAGTTTAGTACAGGAGCCTCCTTGGCCTTTGCCACCAACTCCACACCTTTTGTCCCAGGCAAGCAATCATTTTCTCAATGTCAGGGTACAGTCCCTGCATCTGACAGCCTGGCATATTCTGTTTTAGGCCCTGGGAGGTCGCAGCTTCCTCAACAAGTTTTGAATGTCATTTTGGAAGCCAGACAACCTAGTACTAGAAAAGTTTATGCTGATAAATGGAGGAGATTTTTTCTTTGGAGCACAGCAAAGAATTTTGATGTTTCAGTGCCTAATTTGAGTTTTGCTCTACAGTACCTTACTGAATTATTAGACAAGGATTTGTCTTTCTCCTCTGTGAAAGTTCATGCTGCAGCCATTTCTGCTCACTATGATTGTGACCCTCCATTATTTTCTCACCCTTTGTTTAAACAATTTCTTAGAGGGGCAAAGAACATAAGACCCCCACGTAGAGCTCCTACTCCTTCCTGGGATCTCAATTTTGTGTTGGAAAAGCTTACTTTACCTCCTTTTGAACCTGCAGCTACGTCTGAGTTGAAGTTTTTGTCTTGGAAGACTGCTTTTTTGTTGGCCATTACGTCTGCTAGGAGGGTATCTGAACTACAGGCTCTCATGGCAGTTGAACCCTTCCTGGTTTTTCATAAGGACAGGGTGTCCTTGCGTACTAACCCTACTTTTATGCCTAAAGTTATTTCTAATGTGGCCTTAAACCAGTCTATTCATTTGCCTACTTTTTTTGCTGATCCCCAAAATAAAGGGGAAAGTCTTGCATTCTTTGGATATCCACAGGCAGTTACGCTATTATTTGAGTAGAACTAAAGAGTTCAGGCAGTCTCAACAGTTGTTTATTTCTTTTGCTTTGGGTTCACAAGGGAAAGCTGTTTCAAAGCAAACTATTTCTAAATGGATTGGCCATTGTATTTCTTTTTGTTATTCCCATCATGGAAAGGATGTTCCGGCTGGGATCAGACCTCATTCCACTAGGGCTACTGCCACATCTACTGCTTTTTTAAGGGGGGTAGCTACTAAGGATATTTTGGAGGCAGCTACTTGGAGTTCAGTGCACACTTTTACTAAACATTACCATCTCCCTCTTTATTCCAAGTCTAGGGCTGGGTTTGCCACTGCAGTATTACAGGGCATGTTAGCAGCTCCTAATGCTTTTTAGTTTTGCCAGCCTCCCTTTTCCTTTGCTTTGGGATTCTACCCACAGGTTATGACTGCAGCAATGTGAGACGAAGAACATAGTACAGTTTTGTACCTACCATAAATGTAGATGTTCGAGGATCCACATTGCTGCAGTCATTCCTCCCTCCTTACCCTCTATTATTTGGGGTTGCTGGGTGTCTTTTGGGATAATTATTATTTTCTCAACATTGGTGGTTGGGTGTTTTCTATTTTTGGCTATGGCCTTTTCTTTTTAGGCCTTCTGACATCTGGGGCAAGAAAGACTAAGGATATGGCGTCGGTCATGCGCTTTAGTACTACTGCGTACTGACGTCAGATCTGAGCGACCATGACCGACGCCAGCCTAACACTTTGGTATTCGGGCCGACCGAGGACAGCGGACTACCCACAGGTTATGACTGCAGCAATGTGGATCCTCGAACATCTACATTTATGGTAGGTACAAAACTGTACTTTTTTTCTAAATCCAGAGCTGGTTTTGCCACTGCAGTCTTGCAGGGCCTAATAGCTGGTCCTAATGCTCTCTAATTGCCTCCTTCCTTCCTTAGCTTTGGGAATCTACCCAAATGTAATGACTGCAACAGTGAAACACGAAGAACATAGTACAGTTGTGTACACTTACCATAAATGTAGATGTTCGAGTGTATTCACTGTTGCAGTCCTGGTTATCCTCCCTCCAGCCCCTTGACTTCTGTTGACTATACCTCTCTTTTTCTTTACTGTGTTTAAGCTTTCTGGTGTATTTGCTTTTTGTTGAAGGTGTAACCTTGTATATAATTGCATCCCCTTATGGTGGCACCTGACATCTGGGGCAAGAACAACTGATGTAATGGCGTCGGCTGCATGCTTTATATACCCCTGACTACCTGACGTCATGGAAGATGAGACAGCAACCGATGCAGAACCCAAGACTTTTTGATAATCAGGCCAGCTGAGGGCTACCTGCAAGCAGATAACCCAAATGTAATGACCGCAATAGTGAATACACTCGAACATCTACATTTATGGTAAGTGTACACAACTATACGGTGTCCCTACTACAAACATTTTGGAGGCTGCCACATGGTCTTCTGTTCACACTTTCACAAAGCATTATAATTGCCTTAGTTTTCAAGAGCCAGGGCAGGGTTTGACACTGCTCTTCTGCAGGGCATTATCTCCAATCCTTGATTCTTTTGGTTCCTCCTCCCTTTTCTCTGGGCTTTGGTAATCAACCCATTGGTTAGGACTGCAACAGTGAAACACGATGAACATAGTACAGTTGTGTGCACTTACCATAAATGTAGATGTTCAAGTGTATTCACTGTTTCAGTCCTGTTTTCCCGCCCTACTTCCTGCTTTTCTCTTTTCCTAAGGTACAGGCTAAATTTAGTTTAAGCCTTGTTTTCTGGGGGCGTCTGAATGTTATGGCAAGAAAGACTGAGGAAGTGACGTCGGCTGCCTCCTTTTGTATCGGATGCCCTGACGTCCTTTACAACTGACGACAGCCGACGTCATTTTTACTTACCTTTGGTATTCTGGCCGATCAGGGGCTACCGGGAGCCGGATAACCCATTGATTAGGACTGCAACAGTGAATACACTCGAACATCTACATTTATGGTAAATGTGCACAACTGTACTATTCTACTCCAGACTATACCTGATGGCCAGAAAAGAGGGCTTTTGGTGCCCTATTCTAGATCTGTCAATTTTCAACACCTAGAAATATTCAAATTTACCCATACTTGGACGATTGCCTGATTCAGGCGGACAGTCAGGAATTGCTACTTCAGCACCTGGTATTTGTAAAGAGACTTCTAACTTCGCTGGGATACACCATCAGTGAAAAGAAATCACAACTGGGTGCCCAACCAAAATATTGTATTCCTGGGAGTAAGCTTGAACACAACTTCCCAGATGGCATTCTTCACTCCAGAAAAACGGGCTTATTTGACAAACTACTTCAAACTAATGGCCACCAAAACTCAGCTATCTGCAAGAAAAATACTGCAAGCACTAGAGTTCATGGCCTCATGCATTCTACTAATTCCATATGCAAGACTGCATATGAGGAAACTTTAGGGGAACTTAAGTCTCTGGTGTCAACATTCTCATGACCTGGAAACATTCCTTGTCTAAGGGCAGAGTTCCTTTGGTGGGCAGAGGCATGCAACCACAAGGGGCTTCCTTTTACTCAACCCCTCGCCGCCCAAACCCTGACAACAGATGCATCAGACTATGCTTGGGGGGGCTCACATGGCAGGCAAATGCATTCAAGGCAAATGGAGCCCAGAACAAATTTCCTGCATGTCAGTCAAAATGAAATCTTAGCTGTACAGAAGGCTCTGACAACCTTCAAATATCTTATCCTTCCAGGGTAACTCCTGATAAAGATAGACAACACCACAGTTATGTGGTACATAAACAAGCAGGAGGGATCTCATTCCTACCCTCTCTGCAGGCTAGCCATGGCCCTGTGGAACACAGCCCTGAGCAACCAAGTGCACCTGCAAGCTCAGTTCCTGCCAGGCAAACAAAATTCACTGGCAGACCACTTAAGCAGAAATCTACTGGACCCACATGAGTGGAAGCTGGAACCCAACTCATTCAAACTTCTAATCCACAGGTGGGGGACTTCAGAGAGGGACCTCTTTGCCTCCCCCCAAAACCATAAATAGAACAAATGTTGCACCAGAAATCCCCACAGCCAAGCTGGGAAAGTGGATGCCCTATCCTTTACATTGGAAAACCTCTCAATTTATGCCTTTCCCCTTCTGCCCCTCCTCTCCAAAGTACTACTCAAGATCAAGCAGGACAGGCCAAGGACAATCCTTATTGCCCCAGACTGGCCACGCCAGCACTGGTACCCACTCCTACGCAGTCTGACAGCAGTGCCACCCTGGCACCTACATCAGACCCCCTCCCTACTGTCCTAGCAGGAGGGACAGATTTTGCACCCACAGCTGCAAACCCTGAACCTTGCAGCCTGGCTTATCCCCTGAATACACCACCAGCAACCCTCATCAAACAGGTGCTAGACATCATCCTTAAGGCCAGAAGGCCTAGTACTAGGAAATTTATTTAGCAAAGTGGAAAATATATTGTTCTTGGAAACAGTCTCAAGGAAGGGGACACAGCTGTGCCCACCTTACCTCAAATCCTAGATTACCTAGCAGAGCTACTCCACAAAGGCCTGTCCTTCTCATCAATTAAAATTCATGCCTCTACCATCTCAGCTCACTACAGTACTGAGCCACCTCTATTTTCTCACCCTCTCATCAAACAGTTCCTGAGAGGAGCTAACAATTTAAGGCCCCCGAGGAGAGCTCCCACCCCTGCCTGGGACCTTAAACTTTGTACTAGAGAAGCTCACGCTTCCCCCTTTTGAGCCTGCTGCTACAGCAGAGTTAAAATTCCTCTCTTGGAAAATAGCCATCACTTCAGAAAGAAGAGTGTCTGATTTACAAGCACTAATGGCTGTGGAACCCTTCATTATTTTCCATGCGGACAGGATTTCCCCCAGGACTAACCCATCATTTATGCCCAAGGTAGTATCCAGTGTGGCTTTAAACCAGTCCATCCATTTACCAACCTTTTCCCTAATCCTCAGAATAAAGGGCAAAGGATCCTGCACTCCTTGGATGTGCACAGACAGCTCAGGTTCTACCTTGACAGAACTAAACCTTTCAGAAAATCTGACCAACTGCTAGTCAGCTTCGCTACAGGGGCAGAGGGCAAGGCCATTTCAAAGCAAACCATTTCCAAATGGATAGCACACTGCATCCATTTCTGCTACAAACACCATGGAAAACCTACCCCAAAGGGGATCAGAACTCATTCCACTAGGGCTACTTCAACCTCTACATCATTTCCCCAGGGGAGTCCCTGCCAGGGACATCCTGGAAGCTGCAACCTGGAATTCTGTATACACACCTTCACCAAGCATTACCACTTGCCTATTCTTTCTAAATCCAGAGCTGGATTTGCCACAGCAGTCTTATAAGGCCTGCTAGCCAGCCCCAATACTTCTTGACTGCCTCCACCCTTTCTCAGCTTTGGGAATCAACCCAAGGGTGATGACTGCAACAGTGAAACACAAAGAACATAGTATGATTGTGTACACTTACCATAAATGTAGATGTTCGAGTGTATTCACTGTTGCAGTCCGGGTTACCCTCCCTCCAGCCCCCTGACTTTTCTATTCTTTCCACATATCCTTTTTATGGCCATATCTTATGGCAATGGTATTTACTTTTTACTGGAGGTGTTCCACACCATGTAATTGCTTCCTATTTTGAGAGCTCCTGACATCTGGGCCAAGAAAAACTGATGTAATGGCATTGGCTGCATGTTTTATATCCCTGATGACCTGACATTATGGAAGAGGCCAGCATCCAACACAGAAATCCCAAGACTCTGGTATTCGGGCCAACTGAGGACTACCTGCAAGCAGATAACCCAAGTGTGATGACTGCAACAATGAATACACTCAAACATCTACATTTATGGTAAGTGTACACAACTGTACTTTTCTTATGCAGACCGTCTCAATACCCTATCCCTGTATTCCGTTTCCTACAGGCTTTTGTGGGGAGATCTATGCCTGGCATGCAGGGCATTGTCAGACCCCAGTCTGAAGGACCTTCTGCATATCCACAAAACAGTAGCAGAGATATCCATTCTAAAGACTTAAACCTTGTCTGTGATATAAATAGGACCTGCTGGAGAGATGGGTATGTATCCCAGAAGCTAACCCATCTATGGAACAGGCTCCCCATCCATGTGAAGCAGAGTTCCTCCCTTACCCAATTCAAGTGCAACTTGGACAATTGGATGGGAAACTGGAAATTCATCCCTAGTTTGGCACCTATGTCTTTAATGCAAACCGGTAACCTATAAATGGTTGATCTCCCAGGCCCATGCTTACACTTCTCAAGGGTATCAGAACTTGTCAGACATTTGGGATGCATGGCTAGGCTTAAAAAGGCCCTTGTGGTCGTTAGCTTAATAAACACCTATGAACGTATAGAGTCTTCTTTTGGAGGAAGATAATCTGACTTGCACTGAAATCACAGCAGGCTGGAAATTAGCACTTGTTATTGAGAATGCTGAGGGATGGGGTGGCCACAGTGGTGCAGCGGTTAGCATTGTCTCCTCACAGCAAGAGGTTCTCTGGTTCGATCCTTGGCTGGGGTGCCTTCTGTGTGGAGTTTGCATGTCCTCCCTGTGGTCGCGTGGGTTTCCTCCCACATCCTAAAGACATGCTGTAGGTGGACTGGACACACTAAATTGGCCCTATGTGTGCATGTGTGCATGTCTGTGCCTTCTGTGGAAGGTTGGGCGCCAGGCTGGCAACTCGACACTGTAAAACCCCACTGCCAGTCATGAGCGGACAGGTGATCTGCTGTGGTGGCCCCTAACCGGGAAAAGCCGAAAGAAGAATTGAGAATGCTGGGGGGATGTAAGAGGAATGTTCTTGTATAAGCAAGAAATATTTGTGATATATTAAGGAGTGCAGTCAAACAATTGTTTAAGAGTTGAACACTTGTAAAATGTCATGCTATTACAGGAAGAAATAAATGTTTTACATTCTCCACAGTGCAGAGTATATACAAGAATAATCAGGAAACAGGGTAGCTATATAGGCTGGAATTCACAGGCAAGCAACTGCACAGGCATGCAGAGCTAATATTTGAGGAGGATGCACTGAGAGCCATGGTGTTAATCGTATACATGTTGGGCAGTAAATATCACCGTCAGTCCAGGCAATGGGTGATGTAATTAAAAAGAATTACAACATTAATGGGAGAAGCTATGTTAGGCTGCTGTAGAGCATGTGACCAGTGGGATGGACATCAAAGGCAGGCTTGTATAGCCAATCAGTGCACACTCATGCACACAATGTAGCACTGCATAGCTGCATTTCACCCTCATGTAGCAGAAGGAGGGCAGTGTAGTGGTCATTGTTCACAGCAAAGTTCCATTGCTGGTCATCTTATAAATGGGGTAGTAGAGCAGGAAGCAATGGGAAACACACAAGGGTTAACCATAAGGTATGAAAGGTGGTGGGGGTGAGGATATGCATATTTTTAAGGGAAAGAGCTTTTGAAAGTTGTGCAAAAGAAGGGGTTGGTGTGGAAGTCCGAGAGGGACAGTTGCAAATGAGAAGTGGGCAGGTAGCAGGACAGACACACAAACACAGAATGCAGATTTAGATATGGGTGCTATGCACACAGAAGTTGCCTACTTCTTAGACATGGGGACTTTGCACACAAAAGGTGGGATGGACAGTGAATGGGCACACTAGTACAGAGAGTGAGCAAATTGCAATCAAGTGGATTGGCCAGTGAGCAATGAATGGAGAATAACACAGAAGGGACTGAATACACCAGGATATGGGGATAGGGTAGAGTCTCTGGCATGGTTGGATGCTAAGGTGGCCCAGAAGGTAACAGACCCAGACACCACTCAGCAGGGTGACCATTATTATGGTCTGTTTACTTCACCAGTGGCCCAGAAATCTGAGCCTGCGGGTCACACAACTAATTAAGCTATGCCAGATGATACTTCCCATTGCCAAAGCAGGAATCCAAGTGCTGTGCAGCCAACAACTGATTCCAGAAAAATAGGGAAGACCGTTTCATTCGAATGTTACAAGAGGAGCAGTCAACCTCCCTCCCTACGATAAGTAGACATGAAGGCCACCAGTGACCTTCTATGCCTCCTCTAGCTGTTGGACCATCATCCCAAGCTGAGAGGCAGACTTGGTAACCATGCTAACTTGGCACCAGAGGTATCTGCCATCAGAGAATGAGGTGACTGCAATCTCTCCACCACTTCTTCCACAGTTGGACTTATTTGCAAGAAGTCGTCGCAGTTGTATAGTGTTTTGGCTCAGACTTCAAATATAACCCACTGCTGGTAGAGGTGCTTCTGCATTGTGCTACACCAGCCATATTGAACTGTTGATGCTAAGAATTAGTTGTTGAGGCATTGGCTTGAAAGGCATCCAGATGTGCATCCAGAGCAGGGGGAACTGGAGATGGTACAGGTGTGCCCATCTTCAAAAGGTTGTAGATCTCTTTTGAGCCTCTGACACCTGTTTAGACTGCCATTCAAAATGCTTCATCATGCTTTGTAATGTTTCTCTAAAGGAAGCGTCTTCTAAGGAGTATTCAGGAGACAGAGGACACCTTTCATCAGAGGAGAGCTGCTCTGGAGAATGGAGTTGTGAAGGGTAGTGCAAAGAATGGTCTGAATCAGCATGTGGTTTACACTTGAAGAATAATTAATCCAGTGCATGTTTTTGTGTGGTGGCCTGTATAGACTGGGTCAAAAAGGATGGATACCTCAGGGACATAATGGCTTTAAATAACCCTTAAGAAAAATATATCCGTTCTTTTTCACTGGAAGCTGATGGGAACATCATATTTGTAAGTTTTTGTTTCTTTTTAGAGGTGACCTCCACCTGTACCATCTTCAGAGGTTCGACACCCTGGCACATTTCAGTAAGAGTTCCTGGAACCTCCTCCCATTCTAGGATCTGAGGAACTCCACGTGGGCAATCCAAAATAATAAGGTGCAGTTAATTGGTGGAGGAGTTCATCTGAAAGGCCTCAGCAGCCATACCTGCCTCCATCTGGGTTGCGAAAGCAGGCTGTTGATAGTCTAACATACCATGGGTTCAACCACCTCAACAGGTATGGCTAATTCAGAGACTGTTCCAACAAATGAAAAGACAAAAATTGAGAACAGTCCACAAGATAAATACGTATACAGCACACCCTCCTGTCTCAAGATGAAAAATGCACCAGCACGACAACAGAAATTAAAAGCTCAAACTTTAATCCAGTTGAAGAAACACACACTTCAGTAGTAGCAAGCCATAAAAAACACAACGGTTAAGTCACGGACCTTACTGCAATAACATTAAAAATATTATTCTGAAAAATTGGAAGATACTCAAAGTTGACAAACGGGTCTGGGATGTAGTTGGGAGCGAGCCCCAGTTTGTACATAGGAATGGTCTGAATTTGAAATTCATGCTAGAGAACAAACATACTAGGTTGGATAATAGGAGGGGGACTACTAGATGTGGCACATGTAATACATCATGGCTGAGCAGGAGGTCACCTTAGAGAATTTTAACAACACTAAGGTATTTTTCAAATTGTAGATCTGACAATTTGGTCTACCTAGCCCTGTGTACTTGTTGTCCCTGTTTTCGTAAAACTACGAGGTTCATGTAAGAGGATCTACGACCACCAGTACAGTATAAGGAAACAGGATGAGAACAATGCTTTATGGAAGGCAAGTAAGGAATGTTCTAACTTCAGCTTTGGTATTTTAGAGATAGTTAGATCGAGCTAGGGAGGGATGTTAAGAAACTAGTGAGTGAAAAGGAAGTGAGGTGGCAGGTGAAACTAAATGCATCTACTCACCCTGGTCTTAATGAACATATCTCTATTAAACCTGTTTTAGACAAGGTTATAGATTGAATTACAACTTATTTAATGTTTAATAGTATTAGTGTTTCTTAGGAAGTTTGTTCATGTGCACTGGCACTATTAGGCACTAGCACTTTAAATCTTCAATTTGAAACATGTGATTTTTAATTAATTAATTAATGCTCATTTAGTATTTAAGGCTGGTAGTAGTTTTATTTAGTGTTCTGAAGAAGTCCCTGGTGGATGAAAGCGCTTAACTGTTGTGTTTTTTATGGCTTGCTACTACTGAAGTGTGTGTTTCTTCAACTGGATTAAAGTTTGAGCTTTTAATTTCTGGTGTCGTGCTGGTGCATTTTTCATCTTGAGACAGGAGGGTGTGCTGTATACGTATTAATTCAGAGACTGTGGAAGATAAATCTTTGGGCCCGTTAGTCTCTTCTTGGGATAAAGGCTGATGTGTGGAGATTCTGACATGGTAGAGAGAGCTAAGTGATGTTCTTCGTGTTTCACTGTTGCAGTCATTACATTTGGGTTATCTGCTTGCAGTAGCCCTCAGTCGGCCTGATTTTCAAAGTCTTGGTTCCTGCGTCGGTTGCTGTGTCTCATCTTCCATGACGTCAGGTAGTCAGGGGTATAAAGCATGCAGCCAACGCCATTACAGCAGTCTTTCCTGCCGTGCGGTGCCCGAAGCAGAAGCAGTTAGCAAGTGCTGGTCGGCCGATTCCTGAAATTTTTGTTTTTGAGTTTCAGAATCTTTGTCTTCAACTAAAGCTAAGTACCCCAATAGGGAAACTTTTTCTTGCTCTAAACCTTTGTCAGTAAAAGTCAGTAATTGTATTTCTTGTGGAAAGCAAATACCTCACAAAGATTTTCATCCGTACTGTATTCCTTGCCTTAGGCCCTGACCACGACGTACCTCACTGTCGGTTTGTGCTTTATTTAAGCAATGAACTATTCGTCATTGGTATATTTATGCTTCTAAATATTTTGGTACTCTGTTCAGTTATCCAGGTATGTCTTCTGTAAGCCATCCAACTACCAACATTCTGAAAAAACGCAAAGATAAAGACAGAGACAGGCCGCCTAGGTCCAAAGCTGCTGACGACGCTTCTCCTAAGCTAGTCACCAGTTTGCCGTTACTCAGTGAGGTGCTTTCGCAGCCCCTGATACCTGCTACTTCAGATTCGCAGGCCTCTACTGAGACCCATTCAGAGTCCGGTATGCCGTGAGATGCTTCAACTGTGGAACCTGCGGATGTCTCTACCTTACATGGGTCCAGAGCCGCTGTGCAGGCACCGGCTTCTGAGGGTGTATTCAGGCCTTCTGACTTGCATATTAAATCAATGTCATCTTCTTCTTCAAGGCCTAAAACTCAAACCATGCCTAGAAAACCAACGCCCAGACTGCATGGTCAGGAGTCTATGCCTAAAAAACAAATGATAAGAATGGCTGAAGACCTTATTACTTTAATCATGGGAAGCCAACCTTCCCCCTCTAAGAGACCTAGGACTGAATTTGCTTATGATACTTTTGACCAGGATTCTGAAATTTCTGTTTCTTCTGATGACCAGGATTTACACTTATCTATCTATGAGGATTCTGATGCAGAGGACTGTATTCCCTCTGCCCCCCCCCCCCCCGACGATTTCTCTTTTGCTAAAACCCTGCATACTCTTAGGGACCACTTTCGCTGGGAAAGCCAGGATCACTGTGATTCTAAAAAGAGGCTTAGGGATTTCTAACTCCTGCCCCAACACAGGCCTTTAGCTATCCCTCCTGTACTAGACATTGTTGATGATGCCTTTTCGGAATCTAGCTTGGCCCCTGACTCTCTACCTCCTGCTCCCAGAAAACCTGATAGATATTACAGGGTTCCTGAATCTCACAAGTTCCTTTTTAGAAATCCTACTGCAGATTCTGAGACCATTTCACAGGACCCAAGGGCATTAAGGCTATTACTGCCAAAAATCCTACCCCCTCTGACAGAGACTCCTGGGCTCTGGATAGATGGGGTAAGAAGGTATACACTTCTGCAACTTTGTCTGTTAGGGCCTTAAACTGCCAGTTTCATATGTTAAAGTATCAGCAGCATATTATTGGATTACTTAAATGGAAAATGATGCTGATTCCCGACTGTGCTGAAAATAAGGATTTACAGGATTTAATGCATTCTGCTGAACAGGTTGGAAAGCATACTTTGCAGTGTGGTTTTGATTCACTAGAGGCATCTTGCAGGGCTGCTGTCACTGGGTCTGTACTTACAAGGCATGCTTGGCTTAACGAGCAAGCTTTGCCAGATCATGTTAAAGCTAAATTGCTGGATGCTCCCTTAAGTCAGGACTGCCTGTTGCCAACAAAGCAGAAGTCGTTCTTAAAAAGATTGTGGAAAAAGCTAAATCTATGCAAACTGTTAAATATTTCCTACAGGTGCAGCCTCCAAGTTTTAGTAGGCATTGGCCCTCTAAGAATTGGTCTTTTCCTGCCCCTTCCAGGCCTTCTCAGTCCAAACCCAGAACCAGCAGAACACCCAGGCTTCAGTCCCAGGGTAACGCACAGGACTAAGCAGTGGGGGACTCCCACTTCCAAATCAGGGGGTAGTATGACTCCCCCCTATGGTAAACTGTCTCAATGACTTAATTTTAAAACTTCCAAGCACTTCTCAACTGACTGCTCCTTTAGGGGGAAAGATTGCTGTGCAGGCAAAAAACTGGAAACTCGTTACCCAGGATAAATGGGTTTTAAATATAGTTTCCCAAGGATACAGATTTCACTTCCACACGTTACCAGCCCCAGACGGTTGGCCAGATCTACCCCCAAATCAGTGGGTAGAGGCTCAAAAGCAAGTACTCTATCTCATAAGCATAAAGGCTATTCAAACTATACCAGAGGAGGAAAAGGGGCAAGGTTTCTACTCAAAACTTTTCCTGGTACCCAGAAAAGACAACTCATAGCGTCTTATCGTGGACCTTTCTATCTTAAACACCTTTTTGGTGATTCCAAAATTCAAGATGCTAACTCTTCACCAGTTACTTCCTGTGCAAGGCAAAGATGCCTGGTTGGGAACACTGGATTTAAAGGAAGCCTACCTGCACATTCCAATCAAGGAATCTTGCAGAAGATACCTACACTTCAAAGCAGGCTACATGCACTATCAGTTCTCTGCACTGCCCTTTGGCTTATCTATTGCGCCTGGGGTATTCACAAAGTGCCTAGCTCCAGTCATTGCATTTTGCAGGCAAAGAAATATTCAAATATACCCATATCTGGATAATTTTCTAATTCAGACAGAAAGCCAGGACATACTTTGGAATCATCTGGCATTTGTACAAAAGGTGCTAACTTGTCTGGGGTACACCATAAATGAAAATAAATCACATCTGGTACCCTGTCAACAAATTATATTCCTGGGAGCAAGCTTGAAGACAACTTCCCAGATGGCTTTCCTCACGCCAGAGAAACAAATTCATTTGACAACTTACTTCAAACTAATGGCCACAAAAAACTTGCTATCTCCAAGGCAAATACTGCAAGCCTTGGGGTTCGTGATCTCCTGCATTCTACTAATTCCATATGCAAGACTGCATATGAGGAAACTGCAATGGTATCTAAAAAGCCTATGGTGTCAACATTCTCAAGATCTAGAAGCAATGATTCCTATCATACATTGCCTACGGTTAGAGTTCCTTTGGTGGGCAGAGGCCTGCCACCAGAACAAGGGACTACCATTCACTCTACTGCCTGCCACCCAAACCCTAACAACAGATGCATCAGACTATGCATGGGGGGGGGGGGTTCACCTGGTAGGGAAGTGCATTCAGGGCAAATTGAACCCAAGTCAAATGCACCTGCAAATCAATCAAATAGAAATGTTAGCTGTACAGAATGCTCTGACAGCCTTCAAGGACCGCATTCTCCCAGGGCTATTAATGATAAAGACAGACAACACCACTGTTATGTGGTACATAATCAAGCAAGGGGGGTGCCCATTCTTACCCCCTCTGCAGACTAGCCATGGCTCTGTGGAACACAGCCTTGAGCTACCAAGTGCATCTACAGGCTCAATTCCTGCCAGGAAAACCAAATACTCTGGCAGATGAACTAAGCAGAAATCTCATGGACCCACATGAGTGGAAACTGGAACCAAACACTTTCAGCATGTTGATAAACTAATGGGGGAGCCCAGATATAGACCTGTTTGCCTCCCCCAGAACTACCAATTGGAGAAATTCTGCACAAGGGCTCCCCACAAACAAGCTTGGAAAATGAATACTCTGTCCTTCAGCTGGAAAAATCTATCAGTTTACACCATTCCTCGTCTGCCTCTCCTCTCCAAAGTACTACTAAAGATCAAACAGGACAAACCAAGGATGATACTGATTGCACCACACTGGCCACGCCAACACTGGTACCCCCTCTTGTGTAGTTTGTAACTGCTGACTCCATGGCACCTGCCTCAGACACCTACCCTGCTGTCACAGCAGGAGAGTCAGATTCTGCACCCTCAGCTTCAAACCCTGAACCTGGCAGCCTGACTAATTACCTAATCTCTCTGTTACCATCCCTCGGCAAACAAGTGCTGTATGTCATTTTGGAGGCAAGGAGGCCTAGTTCTAGAAAATCTTATGCTGAAAAATGGAAAAGATTCTGTGCCTGGAACTAAACTCAAGGGATGGGCACAGCAGCACCCAATTTACCTCATATTCTTCAATATTTAACTGAGATGTTTCACAAGGGCCTTTGTTTTTCCTCCATCAAAATTCATGCCTCAGCCATTTCAGCTCATTACAACACAGAACTACCCCTATTCTCTCATCCACTGCTCAAGCAGTTCCTCAGAGGGGCCAAAAATGTAAGACCACCCAGGAGAGCCCCAACTCCAGCATGGGACCTTAACTTTGTATTGGAAAAACTCACTCTTCCTCCTTTTGAGCCAGCTGCAAGTGCAGAGTTAAAATTCCTTTCTTGGAAAACAGCCTTCCTTTTAGCAATCACTTCAGCAAGAAGGGTATCTGAACTACAGGCCCTAATGGCAGTGGAGCCTTTCATAATCTTTCATGCGGACAGGGTGTCCCTCGGGACCAATCCCTCTTTCATGCCCAAGGTGGGGTCCATTGCGGCTCTTAATCAGTCCATTCATTTTCCAACCTTCTTTTCTAATCCCCAGAACAAAGGGGAACGGATGCTGCACTCCTTATATGTGCACATACAACTTAGATTTTACTTGGACAGGACTAAACCTCAAAGGAAATCTGAACAACTGCTGGTGGCATTTGCTGTAGGGGCAGAGGGGAAGAATATTTCAAAGCAAACCATTTCTAAATGAATAGGCCATTGCATTAATTTCTGCTATACTATAAGCACCATGGAAAACCTCTCACAGGGATTAGACCCCATTCAACCAGGGCTGCATCTACCTCTACAGCCTTTCTCAGAGGTGTCCCTACCAGGGACATTCTAGAAGCTGCTACCTGGAATTCTGTACATACTTTCACCAAGCATTACCATTTACCAATTTCCTCTAAATCCAGAGCTGGCTTTGCCACTGCAGTCTTGCAGGGCCTTATAGCTGGTCCTAATGCTATCTAAACTCCTCCTCCCATCCTTAGCTTTGGGAATCTACCCAAATGTAATGACTGCAACAGTGGAACACGAAGAACATAGTACAGATGTGTACACTTACCATAAATGTAGGTGTTCGAGTGTATTCACTGTTGCAGTCCTGGTTCCCCTCCCTCCAGCCCCCTAACTTCTTTTATACTCCTGACTACCTGACGTCATAGAAGATGAGACAGCAACCAACGCAGGACCCAAGACTTTGATAATCAGGCCGACTGAGGGCTACTGCAAGCAGTGAATACACTCGAACATCTACATTTATGGTAAGTGTACACAACTGTACTTTTTAAGCTCTGCGTCTTGAGAAGTGTATTAAGAGAGGGAAGCCTCAGTCAGAGAGATTCAGGAATAAACAACTGAAATATGAAACAAGATCTGTGGTCATGTTTGGGACCTAGACAGAAAAGACACTTAGTGTGCAAGTCCTTGTATGGAATTTGCGTACCGCACTTGCACTTCTCCTAGCTGACATCTCATAATTAATAGGCGGTCAAAAGGTTAGAAAGAAAGGATCCCCAACAGAACACTTATCTGACAAGCGAAGCTTTGGTAGCAGTCAAGAACAGTTTCTTGGGTGTAACGACCTGCTTTTTGGCTGGCAGCGAGATAGTCTGAGGATCTCATGCACATGTCCATTTATATACCCCTATGCCAACAAGCTGAGGTTACCATTCAGAAGTACACCCTTGAGAAGATAATGCTTTGGTACCCTGGCCAGATGTCAGAGGATGACAACCCATCTGTTACGAAAACTACAACAGTGGTCAGTAGGACATCTGTTAATGTTAAGTTCTTACAAAGTTGCAATTTCCTCTGCTGATGGAAAGCAATATTTGTATTTCTAAGTGTTCAAGTACAACAGTAAGATAGTGCAGGGATAAAATTCTTATAATACACTTCTGGCTGCCTCTCTTGACCCCTCTGACTATCACTGACTAAACTGGTGATGGTGGCACCACCTTGGATCACTGTACTGATGCCAGCATTGCTATCCAGCATAGGTGTTGTCAGTGCCATCACCGTCCATTCCACAACTATTGGCAAGCATCCATCTTCAGAAATGACTTGTCATCGTCATGTACCATGCATACAAGCCCTGATGTTCCTGTATAGGAAGAACAGGAAAATCCAGCTCTCCTTGACATTCCACACTGGAGTCCTGTATTCCACAGTATTGGAGGTAGCTGTGGCTACTCTGTCTTCTCCACTGTGATAGCATTTTGTGCATGGACACACATTTGTGAATAGTGTGTCACAACATAGCACCATGGGTGTAGTGCTACAGTGTTAAGAATGTATATAGCACTGCACCTTTGTACTACAGGCATACTCTTACTTGTATGCACTGTCATACTGGTCATGTGCTTCATGTCATAAAGACATGTGGCTAACAGCATGTTTGATTAGTGTATTGCACGGTGGCAACATCTCATACACATTGGCACTACATAGCCTCATTAGTGAAGCTGCCACACTGGTTGTTCTTGGCTGTATGCAAAGTGTTGGTACCTTTTTGCAGAATGCTGCTCAATTACTGTACAGCTATGGAATAGAGAACCTTCAGATTCTATAGAGCTGGAACTTCACAGAGTTAAGGAAGGAGTCTTGCCTGGTAACAAGAGCAACAAACCTTATGGGCGGTGGTTGTGATGTTTAACTGGGAACCTGTAGCAGTGACATGCCACTGCACTGTCTGCTTGTGTTGGTAGTTGGGGGGAACATCTTTGTACTGTGAAAGCTTGTGAAGCATATACTACAAGGGGTACTGGGTTCCAGAACTATAGACTGAGGCATGAGTACACTATGTAAATGAGGGAGGGGAGGCTGTGCATAGCAGTAATATCAGCTGACAAGTAGGTACATAAAAAGGGAGGCTGTGGCCATGCCTACAGTATGTGAATAGGGGGAAATTGTGCATAGCACTAAAAGGTACAAGGAGAGTGGCTGTTGCTACAGTGCAAAAATGGGTGAAAGGCTTAGCATGCCATTAACTCCAAATGGTGAGCAGGAGTATGAGGGATATGGCTGTAGTCATAGGTTTTTGGCATCACACGGTGTATTATGCCTACCCACTGAGTGACTTATTTTACCCATAGGTGTGCATATATTGGCATGGCCGTTTGAGGGGGGCAGTTCATGGCAGACGTCACAACCCAGGATGATGTGCTACTGCAAGCTATTTGCACACATGACGTAAATATTCTGGGAAAAGGTGCCACAGGCAAGCATCATCAGGACCAGGTCAGGAAGAGACTGGTGCAGGATGTGAATGCTCTGGACGACCATCATGTGTCTCTACAACAGGTGTAATGAAGGATTACTGATATGATACTATGTATAGTAAAGGTCATGGGATATTGTAAGAGACAGTTTCATCACAGGGACAACCAACACTGAAACATCTTACTGAGGGTGAAGAGTTCTTGCTCACCATCACCAGCTGGGGGGAGCAGCTCCTCATACCTTGGGATGGTTTGGATGTGGGCTCTGGGTTGGCCCCTACTGCTGTGTCAAGGGAAGCACCAAATTAGCAACATTCATCCAAGTTATGTTTGAATAGATTGAGAAGTATTTTTTTAATGTGGTGTGGAAAACTGTTCCACAGAAGCAGTATTCTCTGTGATACATACCTGTCCCCTCCAACATGTTCTATTTATTTTGCAAAATAACCAATCCACAGGGTAAAAAGGGCACACAGATGAACAACCATTCAGTAAAAACTGCAAGAAAAACCTCAGACAAGCTAGAGTTTTCATTGTGTGATACCTTAAACCTCTTGTAATGGAGGCCCATTGGTAATATGCAAATGACCCCTTAAGGGGACATCACGTGTTTCAGATACATGGCTTCTGAATCTCCTTGACTGTTTTCACTGTTTAAGACTTTATGATTACATTCAGTCAGGTAAAGCCAAACCCCACTAACTGTGGACTTGTATGTTTCGGCCTTTTTATGAACCTTGTCATCACTTCATAAGTGGATTATTTCGCTATACTTCAGATACACAGGGTCTTTAAACCCAACTGATGGCCATAAAGATTAAGGTGCCTGCAGAATATCCCAACTAACATCCAAACTAAAGGGTAAAAAGGACACACAGACAAACTGCTCATTAAAAACTAAAAGAGGTTGAGATCTCTTGAGTGGGTGTTTACGATAGCAATGGATTTCAGAATGTTTAGTCTGACAGAATAAGGTCAACTGAAGCTATGTGTGCAAGGCAAAGGTTGTCTATCAGTAACCTGTATGATGCTGAGAAGGACAATGTTTTTTTTTTTAAACATCTTTATTAAGTTGTCACTTATGACACAGGCAGTTGTATGTTTATATAAGTGAAAACAAACCATTTGGACATGTTTTCAGTTGCAGACATTATACATTGCTTAAAATTTATCCCGTCATTGTCAAACATTACATAGCTCATTCAATTTCCTGCCTTCCCTTAAACCTTGTTTCTCCTCCAAAATGTTATTCTACATGTATTGTTCCCACAATTCCCTTTTTTTATATGCATTTTGCTCCTACCCTTTTCTAAAGATCACACTTCCAGTTGTTTTCTCTGTTACTATATTTACTACTTCTAGTACAGATGGTTTAGACTCTGATTTCCATTTTCTAGTAGCTGCTTTTTTGGCAGTCACCAGAATTAACCTCAGCAAGGTCTTATTATATCTAATTCTGTATCACAGTAAAAAAAAATCCCTTAATTACATCAATTTCCTCACCCAGTATTTCTGATAAAGTAGTACGCAGGAAATTTTTAAAATCTGCCAACTTGGCACCCACCAACTGCAACTTCTCCCCTGGTCATATCAGACCACAAGTTATTCATCCTGTTTATTTTGGTTCCACCATAAGGTGTATTTTAAAGTTTATGCTATATTTTTTTATGAGGGGGGAACAGATGCATCTGTGCAGTTTGTATGTACATGTTTGTAGAATTTGGTAGTAAAGGGCTCTTTGTAAGCAATGGGGTCATCAAGGTGGAAGGGGCTTTTGAATTTAGCCAGGTCATCACTCAGTAGATTAACCTTCACGTAATCTCTGAATACTGAGGTATTGGATAATGCTTCATGCTTACAGTGAATGTAATTGACTTTTATTCTGATTTGACCAGGGGAGAAGTTGCAGTTTGTGGGTGGCAAAGCTGCATCATGTTGGTAAGAATCAAGTCCATGAATTTCTTACCCATTGTTGGGGTGATGACAGACTGTTCCAGGGAGTTTGTATTGATGAAATCCAGCAATCTATGGGCATAGCACGTCTGAGGTATGTACAAGTCTCCCAGTTTATGGAGAGGTTCTTGAAGTCTCCTAGGTGAATGTTTGGCTAAATAAATAGGAAGTGCATACTAGTTAGTTATGAGGGATGGGTTGAGGAGGGCATAGAGGGGTCCTATAGTTAACTGTAGAGTGATAAGGGCCTTGGTAGTGGAGGAGTGCCTAAGAATATGGTGTCATTCCCACCTTTAATGCATTTGTCTAATGTGGTGGGC
The DNA here is from genome assembly GCF_019279795.1 of Protopterus annectens. Classification (NCBI taxonomy): domain Eukaryota; kingdom Metazoa; phylum Chordata; order Ceratodontiformes; family Protopteridae; genus Protopterus; species Protopterus annectens. The sequence continues at coordinate 348,950,986 of NC_056728.1, read as the reverse complement.
CTGAATGTGTGGTAGGCACTGCAACCCTGCACTGAAGGATTGCTTTCAATAGTCTTGGACCAGCTCTTAGTGATTATGCCTGTACTGATATTTTGAGGGTAAGGAGTGCTGATAGGGAGTGGAGTTTTTTAAGGCTCCTAGTATTGAGCAGCAATACCTTCATGTTATCCAGATTCTTTTTTGTTATGTTGGAATCTTTAGAAGACTGGCATTAACTTAAAAAAGGCACTATGGATGTGGGCAAGGGTTTGGACAATATACAACAGCCTTGGGGGAAAGGTGCCAGGCCATCTTTGGCAAAGCAGTCTGGACTGTTTACCATCTCTAACTAGGCTGGTATGTTGTAACACCTTTGAATGAGATCAGAAACTAAGCCACTAGTTGAAGTCAGTAATTGTTCATATTGCAACATTATGCTTTGGGATGGCAGAGTATTGCTGAAGGTTAGGGGCATACCTGCCTCAGGCAAGTATTCTGAGACCTCAAGCCATTTGCACCCGCGTGTACTATGACTGTGTTATATGTGTGCTTATGGTGCAAGGGCTTGAGTGCTTGCATGATGTGACAAATCCTGGCACTGGAAAGGCAGCTAAATGTGATCTTCTCTTTGCATAGCCTGGTGAGTTGTGCTTTGGTGCGTCTCACCATGTTGTGACCTATAACTAAGAATATTGGATTGTGAAGGGATGTGCCTTAAGGGCTTTTCAAGTGAATCTGTGTAACACTCACAAATTTGTTTTGTGGTGGGGTGCTGCTTGTGATGTGTGCTTGTAAAACTGCCTTGAGGGTACATGCTTCTTAGATGTAGGAGGCCTTAGTTTTTAGCTGGGTTACTTTTAAGGATCTCAGCCTCTGTAAGGCTATATATGTATTTGGTCTGAGGTGTGTGTGTTTTAAGTGTTGGGTTGTGTGGTACTGACAACCTGCTTTATTTGTTGTGCTTTTGTAAAAGAGCTTTGCCACCTTTTGCTTAGGCTGAAAAGAGACAGCGGCCACATACCCCAGCACCACCTTTAACTCTGCTTATCTTCTTCCCTTTCCCTGCCCTCTCCACCCACATCCATGCCTATTTTATTATGTAATTTCTCATGTCAGGGAAGGCAGAATGGCTTATTTTCCCTGATTTGCATCTCATTAGCGATGTTTTTTTTTTTTTTTTTAAAGCAGTTAAAAGTTTTAATTTTAACAAACACCGGAATTCTGCTTATTAAACAAAATGCCAGAGTTTGTATAGTGTTTTCCAGACTACCAGGCAATCATTCTGATTTCTGCATAGTCTGGAAAAAATCCAGATAGGTAGCAAGACTAGCTTTGACTCAAATAACATTTATTTAACTACATGTCTCAGTACTGCATCTGCTGGTTTGAATGGTAGGTGGTAGTCAGTAAACTTGAGACAGATGCTGTGTTGTTTTAGGATGCCTATTCATAGGTTCATAGGTTTATGTTAGAAATCATTGTACTCTATCATTGGTCTGATAAGTGAAAGTTTGCAACCCATCTTGTGACATATGGGTTTACATTTAAGCTGGTAAGTTTCAACCAAGCTGGCCACAGAGGCACTTGGAAAGTGCAAATCCATCTAATGTAGACTAATGAGGCATTGTCTATGGCTATGAATTGATTTACTGGAGATGTTACTTGTCTAAAACACAATCTAAAAAAGTACTACACCAGTCAAACCCAACAATTGCCAGTCAATAAATGCGATATAACTGGTGAAAAATGAGTGTCCGGTTCCAAGGAAAGAGACAGAAAATACCAAAACTGTTTATTAGTACATCAGGTTAAGCGCTTTCATCTATCCTCCATAGACTTCTTCAGAACACCATTTCTCAAACTAACAGCCTTTAAATAGTACTAATTAATTCAAATTATCCAATCCTGTGATACACCAATTTGATCTCATGAATATTAATTTCATGGATACTGAATGACTCATCCTGACATGGATTCTCATAACACAACAACCATTTAAAATCATGAAAATACATATAAAATAACTAAACAGTTATATAACTGTTTACGCATGATATAAAATTCATAATATTCAATAATAAAATTACATAGTAAAATAAAAATAAAAATTTTAAAATGTTAAAAATACAACTATTAGTTGTGTCTCACAATGAACACACAAAACTGTAGGAAACTTGTAGCTCGATGAGTATAATCAGCTTGGAACAACACCTACCCTACTATTAATATTACTTTTTTCTTACCCATTCTAGGCCATTAACAGGGGCTTGGTGGGAATACAATCATTTAATCCGGGGTAAGTGGCTACATTTAATAATATTTGCCACTTCACTTCTCTTTCCCTCAATATACCTTTCATGTCACCTCCTCTATGATTAATCTTTGCACACTCTACAATTGCAAACTTGAAAGTGTTACAAGTCTCACTATCCCTAATATGCCTGTATAGGGCATTGTTAGTATCTTGCTTTCTTATACAATAAAGATGGTCATATATTCGGTTTCTTAACCTCCTCTCAGTTTTTCCTACATAGAAACACGGACATTTTGTACAGATGGCTAGATAAATCACAAACTGGGTCTGACAGTTGCCCTTTTTAAACCTTACTGTTGTTTTGTTGATATTATCTATAGTGCGGGTGTGCTCCTCATATATGGCACAACACTGATTACAGTGTCCACATTTGCTTGTACCTACAGAATTTGTATCGTTATTTCTATCACTATTTTGGATTTTTCTTTTTAAATTCTTTCCAGTTTTGTATACAAAAAGGGGTTCAGTTCCCAATTTATTATGCACCCCCTCATCACACCACAAAATATTCCAATTTTTATGTATAATACTTTTGACCTCATTTACATAAGGGTTGAACCCCAATATACAGGCCCTGTTATATTTCTTATTATTTTGATTACTATTAGTAGTCTCTTCATTCATCTCCATAGCCACACCCAATAAGGGTTTGTACTTGTTCCCCCATTCTCTTTTAACATACCCTGTAACATCACTAATAAGTTCATTGGGGTACCCCCTTTCTCTAAACATGTTTCCTATATGGTCAATTTCTTTAACCATCTCCGAATAGTCCAATGTCATCCAGGCTGCTCTTATACATTGTCCCTTAATTATACTTTTCTTTTGCTTCCATGGATGATTACTGGAAAATTCCAAGTATGTGTTACTAAAGGTATCTTTTCTATATATTTTTGACCTAAAACCTTTACTCGTAGTATAGATATATGTATCAAGATATGATGTACCTCTTTTGTCACATTTGTGGGTAAATTTTAAGTATGGGCTGGAAGTGTTGAGATATTCTAAAAATAATACTATTTCATCCATGGTACCAGTCCACAATATAAATATATCGTCCAGAAATCTGATGCAACAACTAATGAACTGGTACCATTGATTGGTGAACATATGTTCATCCTCCCAATCTAACAGAACAAGGTTTGCAAACATAGGGGCACACGCGGGCCCCATAGCAACACCTCTGGTCTGTCTGTAATGTTCACCTTCATAATATATATAATTATTATCCAGCACAATATCCATAAATTCTTCCAATAAAACAACTTTCTCCCATTCCAATTGTGTATACCTCTGTATACTGTTAATAAACCTAGTTGTTCCATCTTCTCTAGGTATACAAGAAAGTAGGTCGACCACATCAATAAAAAAATATGACACTATCTTTCCACAGGTGGGATTTTATCCTGCTCAAAAATTCCCAAGAATCTTTGACAATGTGTGGGACCTTGCTATAAATGTTTTTTAGCCATCTATCTATTACTTTTCCATAAGGAAAGGTCTTACTTTTACTACCTGAAATGATAGGTCGAAATGGGGGATCCTCCATATTTTTATGAATCTTGGGTATCCCCACTATTGTAGCCAGTACTGGATGTTCTACTTTTAAAAATTGATACATTTCTTTGTCTATTCTATTATCCATTAAATATTCCTCGAGGTATAAGTCAATTCTCCTATAGGCTATATTTATTTGTTTTATAGAAGAGATTTCATAATTTCCGGAATTATTTAGTATTTGATACATTTTCTGTGCATACTCATTTGCATCATATAACACAATTCCCCCTTTTTTGTCGGGGGTCATTATCCTTATATTGTGATTAGCATATATTTCATTAAAAACTGTTTGTTCTTTTCTACTTAAATTGTATTTGTATTTTTTCTGTTTAGTTATTTCACAATATCTGTACAATTCGTCTGTTACCACCTTCTCATATGCCACTAGAGTGTTATGCACGGGGGGAGTGAACTGACTTTTCTTCCTTAAGTCACTTTTAATTTCATATTTATTTTCACTATGAAAAAATAGTTCAAGATTTAATTTCCTCAAAAATTTCTTGAATTCAACAATATTGTCCACTATGTCAAATCCACAATTGGGTACATATTTCATACCTTTGGCAAATAAAAAATGTTCCTTCTCTAATTTATATGTTGTATAACTGAATATACTGAAGTCCCCAAGGGTAAATTGAAACCTATGGGACTGCACTATCTCTTGTTCCACATGTGTTTTTGCTGTTGGTTTCCCATCCACCCCCCTTGGTATGGTACACCTCTCTTTCTCTGATTGTCGTGTTCCCATTGATATTCGTGTTTCCGATAATCCCCCTTGTAGTCCTTCTTCCATCCCTGTTGCTTCCCTAAAAAATTTTGTTTTTGATTGTTCCCACCTTCATTCTGCCTTTGGCAGCTAACATTCTTACTTTCCAAACCTTGATCCTTCCCTTTGTACTTCTCACTTGTGTTCCATTTATAGGCTACCCCCAATCTGTATTGTTCCATATCCCTCTGCAGTTTCTTACATTTTCTGTCAAAAATCTTAATACTATTTTTCTCTGCATCATCAAATTGCTTAGAATACAAAGTTTCCCACTGTGAAAACAACAAATCACTAACAATTTTTTCATTCAATTCATCTTCTTCCTTCATTAATCTACACATTTTACTGTCATTGCAAGTAATAATAAATTCCGTAAAACGTGTCCCAAAACCATCAAATATTTTGTTACATTCATTAATTTCAATTTCATTCATATCCACACCTATGGGTTGCTTGAAAAATCGCAAACCCATCGGTACTAGTTTTGAATCTATACATTTTTGTAGGTACATATTATCAAGCTGTAAAGGCTTGATAGTCCCCAGTTTGTGGCCATATTCATGAATAAGGTCTCTTAATGTTTTAAAATTGGTATTGTTCCCTTCTTTATTGTAACCAAGCCGCACTTCATTAGGAGAAGAAAAACTGTATTGTACTTTCAAAAATGCATCCAAATCTCGAAGTTCTACACCCGGGATACCAGGCTCAGAGTTAATAATAAACGGTTTGTTAACAGCACTTGAATGAGACTGACCTGCCACTACAGAATAAGTCTTTTTGGGTAATGTTCGTTTTGGTTTCGCTCCTAACACCAGAAAGCCGTCCTGTTGCCCTGAAGAACCGAGGTTCTCACTTGGTCCTCTGTTTCAGCATTTGGTTTGGCAAAAATCCTATGAGAGGGTCCGCTTCCATCAGTAACCATTACATCTCCAAAGCTTTGACTGTTGGAAATGTGTCTGACACTACCAGCACTCCGTGATGACGTCAGAAGCACGTTGGAACCTTCATTCCGCCTATCAGCCTGGCTCATCACTTCAATAAGTCGCGTTAATTCTCCTTTAATGATAGCGACCTCCGATTGCAATTTGTGCACCTCATCTCTTCTGACTGGGGAAAACATAGAAGGCAGCTCATCCAAGGAATCCATGACACTCCAACAATGCCAAAAAAGTACTACACCAGTCAAACCAAACAATTGCCAGTCAATAAATGCGATATAACTGGTGAAAAATGAGTGTCCGGTTCCAAGGAAAGAGACAGAAAATACCAAAACTGTCATTTATTAGTACATCAGGTTAAGCGCTTTCATCTATCCTCCATAGACTTCTTCAGAACACCATTTCTCAAACTAACAGCCTTTAAATAGTACTAATTAATTCAAATTATCCAATCCTGTGATACACCAATTTGATCTCATGAATATTAATTTCATGGATACTGAAGGACTCATCCTGACATGGATTCTCATAACACAACAACCATTTAAAATCATGAAAATACATATAAAATAACTAAACAGTTATATAACTGTTTACGCATGATATAAAATTCATAATATTCAATAATAAAATTACATAGTAAAATAAAAATAAAAATTTAAAAATGTTAAAAATACAACTATTAGTTGTGTCTCACAATGAACACACAAAACTGTGTGTGTTTTCACAGTGGGAAACCTTGTATTCTAAGCAATTCGATGATGCAGAGAAAAATAGTATTAAGATTTTTGAGAGAAAATGTAAGAAACTGCAGAGGGATATGGAACAATACAGATTGGGGCTAGCCTATAAATGGAACACAAGTGAGAAGTACAAAGGGAAGGATCAATGTTTGGAAAGTAAGAATGTTAGCTGCCAAAGGCAGAATGAAGGTGGGAACAATCAAAAACAAATTTTTTTAGGGAAGCAACAGGGATGGAAGAAGGACTACAAGGGGGATTATCGGAAACACGAATATCAATGGGAACACGACAATCAGAGAAAGAGAGGTGTACCATACCAAGGGGGGTGGATGGGAAACCAACAGCAAAAACACATGTGGAACAAGAGATAGTGCAGTCCCATAGGTTTCAATTTACCCTTGGGGACTTCAGTATATTCAATTATACAACATATAAATTAGAGAAGGAACATTTTTTGTTATTTGCCAAAGGTATGAAATATGTACCCAATTGTGGATTTGACATAGTGGACAATATTGTTGAATTCAAGACATTTTTGAGGAAATTAAATCTTGAACTATTTTTTCATAGTGAAAATAAATATGAAATTAAAAGTGACTTAAGGAAGAAAAGTCAGTTCACTCCCCCCGTGCATGCCACTCTATTGGCATATGAGAAGGTGGTAACAGACGAATTGTACAGATATTGTGAAATAACTAAAAAGAAAAAATACAAATACAATTTAAGTAGAAAAGAACAAACATTTTTTAATGAAATATGTGCTAATCACAATATAAGGATAATGACCCCCGACAAAGGAGGGGGAATTGTGTTATATGATCCAAATGAGTACGCACAGAAAATGCATCAAATACTAAATAATTCCGGGAATTATGAAATCTCTTCTATAAAACAAATAAATATTGCCTATAGGAGAATTGACTTGTACCTTGAGGAATATTTAATGGAAAATAGAATAGACAAAGAAATGTATCAGTTTTTAAAAGTAGAACATCCAGTATTGGCTACAATAGTGGGGATACCCAAGATTCATAAAAATATGGAGGATCCCCCATTTCGACCTATCATTTCAGGTAGTAAAAGTAAGACCTTTCCTTATGGAAAAGTAATAGATAGATGGCTAAAAAACATTTATAGCAAGGTCCCACACATTGTTAAAGATTCTTGGGAATTTTCGAGCAGGATGAAATCCCACCTGTGGAAAGATAGTGTCATATTTTTGACTATTGATGTGGTCAACCTATTTTCTTGTATACCTAGAGAAGATGGAACAACTAGGTTTATTAACAGTATACAGAGGTATACACAATTGGAATGGGAGAAAGTTGTTTTATTGGAAGAATTTATGGGTATTGTGCTGGATAATAATTATATATATTATGAAGGTGAACATTACAAACAGACCCGAGGTGTTGCTATGGGTGCCGCGTGTGCCCCCATGTTTGCAAACCTTGTTCTGTTAGATTGGGAGGATGAACATATGTTCACCAATCAATGGTACCAGTTCATTAGTTGTTGCATCAGATTTCTGGACGATATATTTATATTGTGGACTGGTACCATGGACGAAATAGTATTATTTTTAGAATATCTCAACACTTCCAGCCCATACTTAAAATTTACCCACAAATGTGACAAAAGAGGTATATCATATCTTGATACATATATCTATACTACGAGTAAAGGTTTTAGTTCAAGGATATATAGAAAAGATACCTTTAGTAACACATACTTGGAATTTTCCAGTAATCATCCATGGAAGCAAAAGAAAAGTATAATTAAGGGGCAATGTATAAGAGCAGCCCGGATGACATCGGACTATTCGGAGATGGTTAAAGAAATTGACCATATAGGAAATATGTTTAGAGGAAGGGGGTACCCCAATGAACTTATTAGTGATGTTACAGGGTATGTTAAAAGAGAATGGGGGAACAAGTACAAACCCTTATTGGGTGTGGCTATGGAGATGAACGAAGAGACTACTAATAGTAATCAAAATAATAAGAAATATAACAGGGCCTGTATATTGGGGTTCAACCCTTATGTAAACGAGGTCAAAAGTATTATACATAAAAATTGGAATATTTTGCGGTGTGATGAGGGGGTGCATAATAAATTGGGAACTGAACCCCTTTTTGTATACAAAACTGGAAAGAATTTAAAAAGAAAAATCCAAAATAGTGATAGAAATAACGATACAAATTCTGTAGGTACAAGCAAATGTGGACACGGCAATCAGTGTTGTGCCATATATGAGGAGCACACCCGCACTATAGATGATATCAATAAAACAACAGTAAGGTTTAAAAAGGGCAACTGTCAGACCCAGTTTATGATTTATCTAGCCATCTGTACAAAATGTCAGTGTTTCTACGCAGGAAAAACTGAGAGGAGGTTAAGAAACCGAATATATGGCCATCTTTATTGTATAAGAAAGCAAGATACGAACAACGCCCTATACAGGCATATTAGGGATAGTGAGACTTGTAACACTTTCAAGTTTGCAATTGTAGAGTGTGTAAAGATTAATCCTAGAGGAGGTGACATGAAAGGTATATTGAGGGAAAGAGAAGTGAAGTGGCAAATATTATTAAATGCAGCCACTTACCCCAGATTAAATGATTGTATTCCCACCAAGCCCCTGTTAAGGGCCTAGAATGTGCAAGAAAAAAGTAATAATAGTAGGGTAGGTGTTGTTCCAAGGGGATTATACTCTTCGAGCTACAAGTTTCCCACAGTTTTGTGTGTTCATTGTGAGACGCAACTAATAGTTGTATTTTTAACATTTTTAAATTTTTATTTTTATTTTACTATGTAATTTTATTATTGAATATTATGAATTTTATATCATGCGTAAACAGTTATATAACTGTTTAGTTATTTTATATGTATTTTTATGATTTTAAATGGTTGTTGTGTTATGAGAATCCATGTCAGGATGAGTCATTCAGTATCCATGAAGTTAATATTCATGAGATCAAATTGGTGTATCATAGGATTGGATAATTTGAATTAATTAGTACTATTTATAGGCTGTTAGTTTGAGAAATGGTGTTCTGAAGAAGTCTATGGAGGATAGATGAAAGCACTTAACCTGATGTACTAATAAACAACAGTTTTGGTATTTTCTCTCTCTTTCCTTTGAACCGGACACTCATTTTTCACCAGTTATATTGCATTTTAAAACTCAATCTAAGTATACACATGAAGAGCAACACACAACCTATTCCATACCAGAGTCTCTTCACACAGTTGCTGAATATTTAATGTTTAGCATAAATTGGCAGAGTAAGTTGTATATAGAAATAAAAGGCTCCGAATGCTTGCATCTGTATAGTGCTGTCACACATCCTGCTTGCATGATGGACAGTGTTGCACTAAATTGCCGTTTTTGTAATACAGAAAGTAAGCAACAAAAAGCTCAATTGAAGCATACCAGCTGGTAGCAAGAAGTGAATTTTGCTTATTCAGCAAGTTACACCCACAACTAGCCTAGAATCTTTCTTCTGGCACCAAAAGGAACCAGAAAATTAATGTCAAAAACTCGTTAACTTGGCATTTAAAACAGTGCAATCAGTGTTAGTACACTGAATATTAAGCAACTCTGTCAAATGTCACTTAACCTAGTGAATAGTTTAAGGGAAGTGACTTTTCACAAAATAATTCTTATTTGCTTATGACAGCCAGTAAATGAGGAGAGGGAGGCAATTATGTTGTCAAATTATTGTAAGGTACAGTCAACAGCAGATGCACTGGATTTAAAAACAATAATACAGGATGAGTGGGAGGGGAAACTGGATATTTAGCTCTGTAACTGACTGGCCTGGAATTGCCTTAATGCAAACACAAGTCCGACACACATTCACCACACACAAAAAAAAAAACTGGGATTAATTCCAGCAGTTAGCCCACGTAAAAATAAAAAATGCAGTGCATCTATTTACTGTTTATTGTGTTTGTATTAGCCTTCCAGCAACATTAATTTGAATAATGATTTAGGAAGGGTCTTCACAATCATGTTTGTAAGCTAGAATGGAATAGAATAAGAGGCAAAAAGATTTAGTGGACTAAGTTGTGTATTCATTTAGTAGACTTCAGGGAATAAATCACTGATTTCTGGCTAGTGGTTTTTCTTGTATAATGCAGAATGTTTGAAGAAAAAAGATTACAAGCAGTGCTGCATAAAGAAAAGCCGATATTTCTGGAATTACAGAAAGATGTAAAGTATTTAAAAATATGGGCAAATTATAGAAGGTGAGGGTGTTGATCTACCAAGTTATTGTATTTTATTTTCTAAATCATGTTCAGTATAGGTACAGGACGGCACAACGAAAATCCCAGCTAGGACAGGTCACACTTTTCCAATTTATTGGTGATATTCACTGGTACAACAAGCAAAAATAAAAGTAGTTTCACATAAAAAGTTGTTTCACATAAAAAATGGTTGAGCGCTTTCATCTGTAGATCACAGATTTCTTCAGAACCACCATATTGTTTCCCTACTTGCCCTTATATTTCCAATTTGGCGCCAAAAACTCTTGTTACAATTTAAAATTAAAGACACACTGTCCATATTAATTGATTAAATTAAATATTACTAAAAACTTCCTAATATGCTACATATTATATACACGCTGTGTATTGTAAATTTGTTTGATTTGTATCCATAGATAATTGTGTAAATAAATTACTATACTACATACAAATATTAAAAATACACACATGAATTGCAATTCATAACATGAGTAACCCTCAATCCTAAGAGTTCATATTGTTAATATAAAAAACTAACACAATATCTATAAAATAAAATAGTGTGTGAATGTACATTACTGTACTGAAATCTGTTAAGGGGTTTTATGTAAGGCTATGCTAAGCTTAAAAAAGGCTTAATACTAATAAAATCATTTATCCCTGGTGATCTCACTGCGTCCGTGAACATTTGCCATTTGCTCTCCTTTTTACCCAACTCTTCCTTGATATTACCCCCTCTGGTAGTTATAGTAACCTGATCTATAATAGTAAACTTAAAACTGTGAGTCTCACCTTCCGATATTATATGTCTACACAGGGCATTCTTTTTATCCTTCTTCTTAATACAGTACATATGGTCGTATATACGACGTTTCAACTGTCTCTCCGTTTTTCCTATGTAGAATGCAGGACATACCTCACATGTAGCTAAGTATACCACAAATTTTGTATTACAGTTACCTGCTTTTCCCTTAATATATGTCCCGTTTACATTTTTTAATTTTATTTCATGCTTATCGTTGATGTATCTACATTGTTTACATGCACCACATTTTGCCGTGGCTTTGTTTTTATGTCCATCCTTGTGTGTATTACCTTCAATCATCCTTTTCAAATTAGGTCCTGTTTTGTAAACAAATTTTGGGAATGTACCTACAATCTGTGCTATTTTTTCATCCAAAGTAATCAATTTCCAATGTTGAATAACAATATTCTCAATATATTTTACTACTGGGGAGTACATTAACACACATACCCTTTGAAATTGATTCTTTTTTGCCTCCATCTTTTGAACTATAGCTCTTCCTAATATGGGTTTAAACTTTCCTTCCCATTCAGAGCTAATGTACCCAGCTACATCTTTCAATAAGTGTGTCGGATATCCTCTATCTTTGAACATTAACTCAATGCTATGTATCTCATTTACCATTATTTCCTTGGTAGAAGACATTCGAGCCGCCCGTATACACTGTCCTTTAAATATGTTTTTAAACACATGTTTAGGATGATTACTGTTGAACTCCAAATAATCATTTGAAAACGTGTCCTTTCTATGTATGCGGGATGTAAAACCAAGGTCCCCATGTTCTATGTATGTATCCAAATATGAAATACCTTTTGTACTGTAGTTAAAAGTAAACTTTAAAAAATCTGTGGTATTGTTGAGATATTCAATAAACTTTCCTATAAAATTCCTATTAAATTGGCGCCAAATTGGAAATATAAGGGCAAGTAGGGAAACAATATGGTGGTTCTGAAGAAATCTGTGATCTACAGATGAAAGCGCTCAACCATTTTTTATGTGAAACAACTTTTTATGTGAAACTACTTTTATTTTTGCTTGTTGTACCAGTGAATATCACCAATAAATTGGAAAAGTGTGACCTGTCCTAGCTGGGATTTTCGTTGTGCCGTCCTGTACCTATACTGAACATTACGTTGTTGCATCTATTGGATCTATTGGTAGTGAAGGTATGGAGGGCTCGAACGACAGTCTTCAAGCTGCTTTGGACAAGGGCGAAGTAAACAAATTACAGAAGGAAATCAACGAACTCAAGGAGGAGATGTCCCGACTTGCCGAATTAGTAAAATGCACTTTGTCAGCTTTACACAACCCTGATGCGGTAAAATCAAGTGTTCAACAGCCGGAGATACCGGCAGCTGTGCAGACGGGCTCTGCATTGAGTGTGGGGACATACGAGAGGATTAACACGAGCTCACCTTGTGATATACCAAATGGCCAAAGGCAAGGTGTAACACAAGGAAAATTGCCCTTAAATCGATCATTGGGGGAACAGTGTTCCAGTCATTGTAGGAATAACAGCAGAAACTCTTCGAATGAGTTCACTTTTGACTTCAGTATATTCCACGCGGATAGTGAAGGGGAAAGGATGGGAGCGAGACCCAAGCGCCCTATGAACATTAAGACATACGCTGGGGTTTCGAAACCTACCTCTGAAAACTACAAAGGTACTGTTTTAAATACTAAACAAACTACCACCCAAAATGGACATGGGGGTAGTAGTTATAAGAAAAAACGAACTGAAAATTACAGTAGTAAAAACAAATGCATGAGTGCAACCGTCAGTGAACATTTAGAATGTTTTTTAAAGGACAATTATGATTTCACGAAATATGATAAGTTAGATGAATTTAAGAGAATTAATAGTGTGTCTGATTTTTATAAAAAAGGAAATTCAGGAGTTATTAAAGATAAAATATATTTAATGGGTAAAAAGCTTTTATCTATTAAGAATTTAAAAATAGAAAACGCATATTTTACTAAATGTATTATTTTGAAAATTGTACCAAAGGGTATTAGATTTTTTAAAATACCATTAGGGGTTGACTTAAATTCAGTTACAATGAATGAATTTAATTTATTATTTGATAGTTTTGGCTATGAATATATGGAATTATTAATTAAGAAGAATGATGAAAAAATATCTTTATTAATACAGGATGTAGAAATTCTTAATCAGGATATTGTTACTAATGAATTATTTAACCAATGGATTACACTATATGAGAAACAATACACACAAGCTGATCAGAAGGCACATGACATCCATAACAGAAAAGGGAGGAAAATTGTCAGGGACTTGGATCAATACTCTCTTAACAGAGCATACATTTGGCCCAGGACTACACAAGAGAAAGAAAGAGAAAAGAGTGGATACAGTAGATTTGATGTAGGTGTTAACGACAGAGGGATACACAGTGATAGAGTTACATACCTTCCAAAAAACATGGGAACAGCATGGAACAGGAGAAAGAGATAACGGACCGAGGGTTTTGTGAGCTTAACAACAATCTGATTACCACCCCCACTTACGACACTCAGAATGATAACATTCATATTCATAGAGACAACGAACAGTTAGATCCGATTGTGGAAGAAGGGCGGTTAGGATATGGAGTAGATAAGGAACAGTTTGAGTCAGCTATTGAACAGTTAGAGGTGGAAAGGGAGGACTTGGAAATGTTGGGGTGTAAGAAGAAAAACAATATCATTTCTTCATACAAGGGCTTCAAAGTATTCAACTATACCCATTTTGATATACCTGAAGATTTTTACAAGCTTTTTTCCAAGGGGATGAAATTCATACCTACTTTGAATTTCAACCTAGTTGATACCATCATTGAACTTAAAATGTTTTGTCGTAGATTGAACTTGGCCATCCAGTTTGAGAACAATGATACCATCCACAACTACGGAGATACAGCCCACTCAGGGAAAAGTCATGTTCTTAAAAAGAAGAGTACATACATACCCCCCAGCAATCCGGTTATAGGAAGTTTTGAAAGGATGGTAAGCCAAGACATTTACAGTTATTATAGAACCGATAGGATACACAAAAAGAAATGTAAAGAAAGGGATGACAATCTGAATGTAGGTGAACGAGAATGTTTGGACTTTTTGAAAAACAACCAACAAGTAAGAGTCATGAAACCCGACAAAGGGGGAGGTGTAGTCATTTACAACAAATTTGATTACATTAAGGAGATATATGATATACTATATGATTCAGGTAAATATGTAGCTATTTCTCTGAACGAAATTAACATAGGATACAAGCGAATAGAACTTGCATTAGAGGAATATTATATTGATCAAAGAATAACTGAAGAGACATATCATTTTATGGAAGTGAAATATCCTACTTTAGCTACTATTGTAGGTATTCCAAAAGTACACAAAAACCTACAGAAACCCCCATTTAGACCCATTATATCGGGAAGCAAATCCAAAACCTTCCCTATAGGAGTAGCTATAGATAGATGGGTCAAGCCGGTCTATAGCAATGTACCACATTTGGTGAAAGATTCGTGGGTATTTCTGAGTTCACTTACTCCCCAAATATGGAAAGAGGGACTCGTTTTTGTTACCATAGATGTAATGGATCTTTTTTCAAGTATTCCAAAGGAGGTTGGACTTGAGTATTTTTGTAATAGTCTAAGAAAATACTCCACATATGAGTGGGACAGGATAAATCTCATTACTGATTTAATGGGACTGGTACTGGACCACAATTACATCTATTATGAACACGAATTTTTTAAACAAACCACAGGAGTTGCTATGGGGGCTTCTTGTGCCCCAATATTTGCTAATTTGGTTATGTTAGAGTGGGAGACTGAAAAAGTATTTAAATGTGAATACTTTAAATACATCAGGTTTTATACAAGATTTTTGGACGACATATTTGTATTGTGGGATGGTCCTGCGGATTTAATAGGAAAGTTTATTGAATATCTCAACAATACCACAGATTTTTTAAAGTTTACTTTTAACTACAGTACAAAAGGTATTTCATATTTGGATACATACATAGAACATGGGGACCTTGGTTTTACATCCCGCATACATAGAAAGGACACGTTTTCAAATGATTATTTGGAGTTCAACAGTAATCATCCTAAACATGTGTTTAAAAACATATTTAAAGGACAGTGTATACGGGCGGCTCGAATGTCTTCTACCAAGGAAATAATGGTAAATGAGATACATAGCATTGAGTTAATGTTCAAAGATAGAGGATATCCGACACACTTATTGAAAGATGTAGCTGGGTACATTAGCTCTGAATGGGAAGGAAAGTTTAAACCCATATTAGGAAGAGCTATAGTTCAAAAGATGGAGGCAAAAAAGAATCAATTTCAAAGGGTATGTGTGTTAATGTACTCCCCAGTAGTAAAATATATTGAGAATATTATCATTCAACATTGGAAATTGATTACTTCAGATGGAAAAATAGCACAAATTGTTGGTAGATTTCCAAAATTTGTTTATAAAACAGGACCTAATTTGAAAAGGATGATTGAAGGTAACATACACAAGGATGGACATAAGAAAAAAGCCACGGTTAAATGTGGTGCATGTAAACAATGTAGATACATTAACGAAAAACAAGAAATAAAATTAAAAAATGTAAATGGGACATATATTAAGGGAAAAGCAGGTAATTGTAATACGAAATTCGTGGTATATTTAGCTACGTGTGAGGTATGTCCTGCATTCTACATAGGAAAAACGGAGAGACAGTTGAAACGTCGTATATACGACCATATGTACTGTATAAAAAAGAAGGATAAAAAAAATGCCCTATGTAGACATATAGTATCGAAAGGTGAGACTCATAGTTTTAAGTTTACTATTATAGATCAGGTTACTATAACTACCAGAGGGGGTAATATCAAGGAAGAGTTGGGTAAAAAGGAGAGTAAATGGCAAATATTCACGGATGCAGTGAGATCACCAGGGATTAATGATTTTATTAGTATCAAGCCTTTTTTAAGTTCAGCATAGCCTTACATAAAACCCCTTAACAGATTTCAGTACAGTAATGTACATTCACACACTATTTTATTTTATAGATATTGTGTTAGTTTTTTTTATTAACAATATGAACTCTTAGGATTGAGGGTTACTCATGTTATGAATTGCAATTCATGTGTGTATGTTATTACGTTATTTTTAATATTTGTATGTAGTATAGTAATTTATTTACACAATTATCTATGGATACAAATCAAACAAATTTACAATACACAGCGTGTATATAATATGTAGCATATTAGGAAGTTTTTAGTAATATTTAATTTAATCAATTAATATGGACAGTGTGTCTTTAATTTTAAATTGTAACAAGAGTTTTTGGCGCCAAATTGGAAATATAAGGGCAAGTAGGGAAACAATATGGTGGTTCTGAAGAAATCTGTGATCTACAGATGAAAGTGCTCAACCATTTTTTATGTGAAACAACTTTTTATGTGAAACTACTTTTATTTTTGCTTGTTGTACCAGTGAATATCACCAATAAATTGGAAAAGTGTGACCTGTCCTAGCTGGGATTTTCGTTGTGCCGTCCTGTACCTATACTGAACATTACGTTGTTGCATATTTTCTAAATCATAGAATATGGGTAATTGAGGAAAGTGTGTCAGTCTTTTCAATAGAGCTTATTAAAACAAGGTAATGGAACATTAAGACTTTAAAGAAGGGATGAGATATTTTATCCTGAATCTGACCATAAAGTTCATAAGTACGTACTAGGCTGATCTGTGAGGATCTTGAGAAGCCTATCAATGCATTTCTATGGCGTTTCTAGCTCTTTCTATTTATTTATGTATGTATTTATGTATTTATTTATTGACATTTGATTACTGGGAAAATCCAACTGGATACGAGCCCATATTCAGTTTAGGGCCGGGGAGAACAGCTGTACATTATTACAAAAACATTTTAAGAATAGTAAAAATTATTACAAAAAAAAATTTAAGAACGGAAATTTTACAAACTTCAGAAATAATGCAAAAACATTTACATTTTAAATATATCAAATCAGATATAATATGAAACAATTGGTTAGGAATATATGCAAGTTAAATGACAATGATTTAATATTTTAGCGAGTTTGTAGAGAAGTTCAAGTTAAGTTAGTGTCAAACAAACTAAAACAGTGAGTGAAAAGGTCACACAGAAAAAAACACAAAAAATCTAGCAAAGCTAGAATTTTCCACTATGTGATACCGTTAACCTCTTGTGTCAGAGGCAACACAGGATATATGCAAATTACCCATTAATACTATCAGGTGTTTCAGCTAAATGGCAATTATGAATGTCCATGACTTTTTCTTTTACTTTAACTTTTAAGTTTATTTATGGACAATTTCAGGCCAATAATGCCAAACCTCGGCTGTAGACATGCATGTTTCTGTCTTCTTATGGCATCAGCACAGTATAAGAGGAATGTTTCACTTATGGAAACACAGGGTTGTCATACCCAACTGATATCCATAAACATTATGGTGTCTGCAAAATATCTCAACTAACAAAGTAAAACAATGAGTAAAAAGGTCACACACAAAAACCAATTGGTTAAAAATACAAAAAAAAAATCTAGCAAAGCTAGAATATCCACTGTGTGATTATTTAAACCTCTTGTGTCGGAGGCAGCATGGGATATATGCAAATTACCCATTAAGGCTATTGGGTGTTTCAGCTAAATGGCAATTTTAAATGTCCATGACTTTTTCTTTAACTTTTAAGTCTATTTATGGACAACTTCATGCCAGTAAAGCCAAACACCTCTAGCTGTGGAATGTCATACAAACAGGAATTGCAATATGAATTGAGAGAAAAGCAGGCTTATGGTGTATTTAGAGAGAAGGCCAGTGTAGAGAAATTGATGGTAGTAAGGAAGTGAGTGAAGAGGAGAGAGTAAGGAGGTGCAAGGTATGAATAGGTACTTACTTGATCACATTCAGGGATGTAGTTTATCCTGTTGATGAGCAAGAACAGAGCCAGATTTTGGCTAGGACATCTTTCAGAATGGTTTTGAAGGATAGGAGGGAAGGTATTGACCTGATGAATACAGGTAAGGAGTTCCAGGCCTTAGCAACATGGTACAAGTACAGACAATGCCCAGCAGATTTGATAGGTTTGTAGACCGAATTTATTTATTTATTTTTTTATTTATTTGCAGTTGGTTTACCAGGATAGTCCATTGGGCCAAATAACCCGTTTTCAATGGAGTCCTGGGGAGAAAAGCTCCAGAACTAAGTATGTTACAAAAAGTGATTCATACTAGTTATACAAAAACTATAACAAATTACAAATTATATAATAATCCAAAGTATTTTGACACCAGTAAACAATTTCAAGTAAACACAGAAGAAATGACTATGAAAGAACATTAGATAAAATTAATAGATTATAGATTGTAAGGAATAATGCATGAAAAATTTTGAGTTTGTATCATATTCAAAATACTGAATCAAGTTTCTGAGAAATAACAGAAATTTATGAAGGAAGTACTTAGGAGGTGAGGGCTAGTGCAGTTTTCCCTATAAAATGAAATGATAATATATATTAGTTATGAGTAAATAATCAGGAAAAATGCAAGAGGAATCAAGGCAAAGAAGGAAGATGGCAATTGCAAGTAAATTAGCTATGCGGGGTGGGAGCAAGAGCA
Organism: Protopterus annectens; assembly: GCF_019279795.1. Lineage (NCBI taxonomy): Eukaryota > Metazoa > Chordata > Ceratodontiformes > Protopteridae > Protopterus > Protopterus annectens. Next base: position 348,931,955 of record NC_056728.1, on the reverse strand, counting down.
TTCCCACTTGGATACTAGGTGGGAATGACGAGATCTTTTAAAAATAAAAGTGGTTGGGGGTGGTGCGGATGGATGATGGTAGAGAGTTCCAAAGGCGGGCAAGGACAAAAGATAGAAGATTTTGCCCTGGGGGACGTGTGGGTTTATAGATTTCTAATAGATTTTGATTGTTGGACCTCAATATTCTATCAGGAAGGTGCATTTTAAAAGCTGATGAAAGGGAGGGACAGAGAGAGGAGTTGAAAATGAGTTTGTGAGCAAGAGTTAGTTGAGTGTATGTGAGATAGTTAGGAAGCTCTAGCCATTTTAGTATATGGAGAGAGGAACAGTGGTGTGAGGAGGACTTGTGGTTGGTAGCAAACTTGGCGATTTTGTTATAGCAAGAGGAAAGTTGGGTTTTTAGGGAGGACTGTAGATTAGTTAGGAGTGGGGCTCCATAGAGAAGGGAGGGGATAAGAAATGAAGTAGAGAGAGTGATTTTGGCAGCAGGTGTGAGGTATTTATTTTGCCGGTACAGCATACCAAGTTTTTGGTGGTTTTTTTTGATATTTAGCTGTAGGTGAGAGTTAAATTTGAGTTGGTTATCAATTTGGACCCCAAGTAGCTTCGTCTCTGACACTAGTTCCAGAGGTGAATTATTTTGACTAGTGATAGAGAATGTGTTTGTGTTGAAGGAGACAGCTTTAGAGGGGGAGAATAGCATTAATTTGGTTTTGGAGGCATTGAGAGCAAGATGATTTCTTTTCATCCACTGCTCAGTGGTTGTGAAAGCTTCTTGGGTCAATTTTAGGAGTGAGGGGATAGAAGAGGCAGAGCATATAATAGTGGAATAATCTATTATTTGATGATGTCTGAGAAAGGAATAGAGTTGTGGAAATCATTTATAAATATATTAAAGAGAAGGGGACCCAGTATGGACCCTTGGGGTACCCCAGTAGGGGTATTTAGAAATGAGGAAGTGGCCTTTTTCCATATTACTGCTTGATATCTGTTAGATAAGTAGTTGGAGAACCAGTTTAATGAGGAGGGAGATAGGTTAAGTCTTGAGAGTTTGGTTAGTAGCAGGTTATGAGAGATAGTGTCAAAGGCCTTAGAGAGGTCGAGTAGTATGGTAGAAACAATTTGGCCAGAGTCACGTGCTTTGTTAATAGTTTGAAGGAAGGAGAGGAGGGCAGTCATAGTGCTGTGATTAGGTCTGAATCCATGTTGTGTGGGAGTTAGTAGGTGATTTTCTAAAAGGTAAGGAAGGAGTTGAAGATGAATACATTTTTCTAAGATTTTAGAGATGGGAGACAGGATAGCAATGGGACGGAAATTAATAACATTGTTATTGTTGCCCCCTTTGTGCAAAGGGATGATGTAGGCCTTTTTCCAGATTTGGGGTACTGTACTTTCTAGGATAGAGCGGTTGATTAAAATGCTAATAGGGTAGGTAATTGCATCAGCAGCTATGCTAAGAAAGTAAGAAGGGATGTTATCAGGAGCATTAGTACATGGCTTCAGTTTCAGAAGGAGTTTCTTTATAGTGGAAGTGGGTATAGGTTTGAATGAGAAAGAGGGAGAGTGTGGGGGAGTTAGGGGCAGATGAAGATAGTGAAGTAGTTAGAGTAGGAGAAAATGTGGAGGGAGAAGAGTTGGTAAATGGAGATGTGGGAGTGGTGGCAGTGCTGGATGGAGTGCTGGGGAGAGAGGGTGGGGGAGTATTTGAGAGTGTAGTGGTGTTAGAGAAGGATGATGTTAATTTGGAAATGGATTCAATGAAAAAATAATTAAATTGTGTAGCCAGATCTAGGTCAGGAGCGTTTGGGTCTGGGGTAGGGGTATTTTGTTTACTAGGGTTGAGGAGAGTAGAGATACCTTTCCAGAATTTCTGGGGGTTTGATTTATTGCTATTTTGGAGTGTGGAGAAGTAGTTTTGTCGATCGGAAATTATGAGTTTTTTTACCCTGTTTCGAGAATTTTATATTCATTTTGGACTAGGGGGGATTTGTTTTTCTGGTAATGTGCCCAGACTTTATCTCTGTGTCGCATGGATGCTAGTGTATTTTTGGACAGCCAGGGGGCTGTTTTAGTTTTAATTCTCTTAGTCCTTAAGGGTGCATGAGAATCAAGTATTTGTAGGAAAATTGAGTTGAAGTGGGCAACTGCGTTGTCTAGAGATAATGTTTTTAGGCAGTTCCAATTTATGGATTTTAGAGAGTTTGAGAAGCTTGTAGGATCAAAGTTTTTTTGGTTATGGATAGTAATAGAATTATGGGTACGGTGTAGGAGTAATGGGAGCCGCTGTGTGAAGATGGGTATGTGGTCACCAAGGGGGTCAGGTAGAGTACCACTGTCAGAGAAATAGTGGGGGTGAGAGACTAGAATCCAGTCTAGAATACTGCCATTAGAGGGGTTTTTAGAGGTTTAAGTACGACTTTTCCAGAGCCATGTAAACATTTTCATGTTACCCCTATTCATATGGGACAAGGATACTAAATGATGGGTGAATTTGCGAGTTCCTATCCATTTATCCCAGATTATGCTTGACTAAAATAAGGGAAGTACTTTGCTTTATGTGGAGAGGAAGACTGTTCCAAAGAATTAATATTCTCTGTGATTAATATATATTCCTCCAACATATTATCTTTATATTGCAGAAGAAATTACAGTCTCTTGAGTGGGTGTTTATTGCACCATTAGAGTTGCAAATATGCAGTATATCAGAAAGGATACGGTCTGTTAAAGCTCTGCAGAAGTGGCAGATCACCCCTCAGTAGCCTGTATTATACTGAGAAGAGGGATAAGGCTTAGAGACTGTCATTGTATATATCCTTCCATTTCACTGTTGCAGTATTCATTACTCTAGTGAACCCTGCCAAGGGGAACCCAACATCTGGCCAGTATACCAAAGCCTTTAGGTTGTTTTAAGGTACGCTGTATGTCACACGTATATTCCACACACAGCGTAGGGCATAAAGGTGACATTCGGACTTACCATCCTCAGAACTACTTTGCCACCAGTCCAAACATCATCCCTTAATAGTTTGTCTGAATGCCTGATGTTTTTCGTGTTTCATTGTTGCAGTCATTACATTTGGGTTATCCCTGCCAGGGTAGCCCTCGACCGGCCCAAATACCATAAGCCTAATATTTCTGTGTCGGTTGCTGTCGCTTCAGGACTGATGTCAGGTTGTCAGTAGTATAAAGTAAGGCAGCCGACGACATTACATCAGTCTTTCTTGCTGCAGAGCTCGAAGCAGAAGCAGTTCACACGAGTGCCGGTCGGCTGATACCTGAGTTTCGTCTTCCGAATTGAAGCTGAAGTCTTCCAGAGCTAAGTACCCATTGGAGATCCTTTTTCTTGCACTAACCGATGTCAGAAAAAATTAACAATTGTCTCGCCTGTGGAAATCAAATATCACACCCAGACTTTCATTCTTACTGTGTCATTTGCTGAGGCCCAGACCACACCGTCCCTCACTGTCACTTTTGTGCTTTGTTTAACTCCAGAACTATACATCGTCGGGCCCTTATTGTAGCTAGATATTTTCGCTTACAGTCCTCGAATTCTGATATGGCTTTGGTAAGCCATCCGACAGCAGATCTTCTGAAAAAAACATAAGGATAAAGACAGAGACAAACTGCACAGGTCCAAACCTACCGACGGTGCTTCCATTAAGCTAGTCGTTAGTTCTCTCGTCCTCAGCGAGGCGCTTTTGCAGCCCCTGATGCCCACTTCTGTGGATTTGCAGGCCGCTACAGAGACCCTTTTGGAGTCCGGTATGCTGCAAAACTCTTCAACTAAGGATCCTGCGGTTGTCTCTCTTGGATGGGTCCGAAGATGCTGAGCAGGCACTGGCTTCTGAGGAAGTACTTTGCATTACCGATTCTGGACACAAACCGATGACTTCTTTCCCGTTTATCGTTCCTTCGAAAACTACAGAGTTTCTAAGGCCCAGGGTACGAACCACACCCAATAAACATATGACCCAGTCTCAGCCACCTGCTTCCTTGCCTCAGTCTCAAATGCTTAAAATGGTGGAAGACCTTATCATGCTGATCGGGGGAAGCCAAGTTACCCCTTCTAAAAGAAAGAGATCTGTCCCCAGTAGTTTTGTTTGAACAGGAGTCTGATGACTCTGATACATCTGAATATGAAGGCATGCAACCCCTCTCTGCTTATGAGGATTCTGATGCAGAGGATTCTATTCCTTCAGCCTCTCCACCCAAGGACTTTTCCTTTGGGGAACCCTTCATACCGTAAGGGAGCATGTCAGGACTACCCTCAGTCTAAAAAGAGACTCAGGGAATTCTTAGATCTTCCACAGCACAGACCACTGGCCATTCCCCCAGTCCTGGATGTTGTGGACTTTTTACACCCTCCCTCCTGCACCCAGAAGACCTGACAGGTATTAGAGTCCCTGACTCTCACAAATTTCTTTTAAAAAATTCTTCTGCTGACCCTGAGGTAATTTCTCAAGGGCCTAAAGAAGTTAAAGCAACCTCTACTAAGAATCCCGCCTTTCAGATAGGGATTCCCGAGCACTAGACAGATGGGGTAAAAAGTATACACCTCTGCTACTCTTGCTATCAGAGCACTAAATTGCCAGTTCCATGTGCTAACATTTCAGCAACATACCATGGAACTCTTCAAACAAAAAGTGTCTTCCTTTCCTGCTTGTGCAGAATCTAAAGAGTTACAAGAGTTAATGCATTCTGCAAGTCAAATGACTAAGCACACCTTACACTGTGGTTTTGATGCCCTAGAAGCTTCTTGCAGGGCAGCAGTCACCAGTTCTGTCCTTAGAAGGCATGCATGGCTTAAGGAACAGCCCTTGCCAGACCATGTTAAATCTAAATTATTGGATGCACCCTTGCACAAAGACAACTTATTTGGCACTAAGGCAGAGGAGGTCTTAAAAAAAATGGAAGAAAAAGCTAAATCTATGCAGACAGTTAAGGATTTCCTACAGGTCCAGCCACCTAGGTTCAGCAGTCATTGCCCTTCCAAGCACTGGTCCTTTCCTGCTCCCACCAGATCAGTTCATCCCAGACCCCCGTGGAAGCAGACCCCCCCCAGACAAGCAGCCACAGGGAATGCAGAGATCAAAACAGTGGAATTCCTCCACTTCAAAACCACAGAGTTCTAAGCCACCCCCTCATCGAAATAACTCACAATGACTCTCCTCCCTCTGCCCACCTTCATTTACCCCTAAGAGGAAAACTCGCCTTTCATACAAGCACCTGGGCCACTATTACCAATGACCGCTGGGTCCTCAACATAGTGCCCCAAGGATACAGATTTTCTTTCCACACTCTTCCAACCACAAAAGGGTTCCCAGATCTACCTCTAAACCAGCGGGCATAGACACAAAATCAAGTTCTTTCCCTACTGTCTATGAGGGCAATAGAGTACGTTCATGCAGAACAGAAAGGCTAAGGTTTCTACTTCAGACTTTTTTTGGTACTCAGAAAAGAGGGTGAAAAATTGAGAAGGTGCTGCTTACTGTGATGGATCCGAAGTCTTCTTAAGGCACTCGGTCTTGCTGGCTGGGTTTTGCTGAAATCAAAGTTTAGTCATAATTGCATTCACAGCCTGTTGCCCAGAGAACCTTGCAGAGTGTACACTGATGCAGCACCTAAAACTCTGTCACTTTAAAAACAGTAACCAATAACAGACTTTTTATAACAAATCACATGAACTACTGTTGCAGCTTCAGGTACTGTACTACTTTACTTCTCAAACAGCATGGATGATGTGAGAGACAATATTACCTCTGAACAAGTGTGTTCCTACACAAATACGTTTATCTCTAACATAATTTGATTTACAGTTCTTGTATAGAGTTTGTCACACAGTTCAAATCCTGTTTTTCTCTTGGTATTCCATTTTGGACTTTGTATGACAACATCTGTTTGCTAGTGTTTTCATCCTGTAATGGTATTGTCTTTTAAGGAAACACCTTGTGGAAAAACACATAGAAATGCTGACTTGATCTTTCAAACTTCCTTGTTTAACAGTGTCATATGTTAGAAACATGTACAGATTGTTTTCCTGTTGTCCATTCTTTACAGAAGCAGGTTAACTTTCTTACTGACAATGTGAAATGCATACATCCTGTTTTTTTACATTCTTGCCAAGTCTGTAAGAGGTCAGCTTATCCTGTTTTTTGCATTCTTGCCAAGTCTGTAAGAGGTCAGCTTTCTTGGTGATGGTGTGAAATGCACACATTCTTATTTTTTACATTTTTGCTGAGTCTGTAAGGAAACATGTCCATTAAGCAGATTCCTTATTTTTCAAGCCACAGTCATTTAGTATGGATGTTAATCACATATTACTAAACTCTATTTCTACATTTAAGCAAGCATATTTTATTCCTTATTTATTTTGTATATTTGTAACAGAATTACTTTCAACCTTTATTCACTAAATATTACACTCTAACAATTCCCTCTTTTTTATTGTTTACACTTTATACTTATGTGTATTTTTGATCAGATTATATAGAAAACACATTAAGAAACAAAAGATTTAATAAGTCAAATGCAATTTTACATAGTTAATACAATATCAAGTATTACTTTCAAAACTGAATGTATTTAACAACGTTTTCTTTTGCAGACCATTCTGTGAAAATATTCCATCAGTAATGAACTGTCTGCTCTAGTTTTATTTTTTAACTTGATTTATTCTTTTGCAATCACAAAATTTCATTTATGACTTAGAACTGTTTCATTAACTCTTTGCAACTGTTGAATTAACTGTAATAATTTTACACCAGAAGATTAGAGGTAGATTAATATCTGTAAGAGACAAAAACTATGTGCTGCTGCAAACATTATTTAGTGCTATAAATATACAGTTTCAATGTAATTTTAACCATAACATTGCGGTCATTTCTGAACTGCCCATTAACACCTTGGTTGACACTGAAGTTAAACACCTTGGTAAAGTACTGAACTGGGCTTAGATAATAAATACTTGAATATCATTATTTCAGTATATTTCCATTTAGCTGTATGAGTACAATATTTTAATATAATTTTCCTCCAACTGGGATAACCAATACTAGTCCTGATAAAACGGTAGTCCAAAAAACAGTGATAAAACTACAACTTGACCAGTGATAAAAGTACAACTTGACAAATTACTTTTGAACTTATTACAATGTATCCTGTACAGTATGTACTTGTGCAGACTGTTTGCTATTCATGCATTTCAATCTAGTAGATATCCTGGACCCATTTTTTTAAACATGGTTCTCCACACATATATTCATTGCTAGACATTAATTTCATTTATACTGAATTCTTCTGTGTTTGTACATACAAAGACTGTAAAAGTACACTTAGTCCAATCTACAAATTTAGTAGCATTAACATCAAGCAAAATCTTGGAAAATTCTTGTGTCTCTTTAGAAGTGTCTAGTGGAATTGCCACAAGAGGCAACTACATACCCAGAAATTAGAAACATTCATGCTTTTGCATACCAACATTGTCTTGCCAAAAACATATTGAAAAATAGTGACCATTCTTGCTCAATTTTTACATATCTTTACTCTCTCTTGTATAGCTTTAATAGAGCAATTTTAAGCCATCTCTTGTATAGCTTTACAGTTTAACCGGTTATAAATACAATTTAATACTAAACAATACAATAATAACTAGCATGATAGCTATTAGCAACTTTTAAAATATCTTATGTCAGGTTTAATCTGTTTGCCAGTATTTTTAATGCACTAATACCTGTTTTCCCCTCCCCCCTGAAAGAGTATTGTTAAGAAGGAATGAGATGATATTTTTTCCTGTAGCATTATTTTAGACCCTTTTGCAATACTGCTCACACAGTCACTGTAAAACTGAGAAAGTACCCCTCCCCCCTGTTGTACTGCAGTATTGTTTATTTGCTGTATGCTGTGAGAATAGAATGTATACCAGCCCAACACTTCGACTATACAATTGCTTTATTAGGTTATTAAACTATAGATCTTTGTCTGATTTGATAATTTTTTTTAGCTGTTTTCAATGACCGAATATATTTTTCTGTTGCCTTTGCAGTCTACTGCTACTAGTAGGTGTTTATTTATACCCTCCTGCATAATTGATTTGAACTGTATGTATATTATGGCCCATCTGCTGGCTATACTTGATGTGACTGAGGTTTTTTACTTTTAACCTTTACCTGCAAACAGATTATCAGTGACATATATGCACAATTGTGATGTTTTATTACAGTTACCAAATAGTGTTGCATGTGAACATTTAACAGTTATGTTCTAATAACAATAATGTTTTAGAAAGCCTCAAGCCACTTTCTGGCAACCAGTCTTGTTTTTTATTTTATTTTTCCAACATTTCCTGTAACTATTCATCCAGTCTAGGAAGGTCTAAGCTCACATTTCAGACTCTGTAGACCATATAACCCTTTTAGCATTTTTCCTTTAATCACCTGTTAATACACTTGCAATTTAATAGTAAAATGCAGTTATAAAACACTTAGAATTATAATAAGTATTTGTGATTTGCATAAGTATGCATTTGTACTACATAAATAAACATTATTTTACAATTAGCTTACATATCTTTTAACTTTGATTTCAATATTTTTTTATTTATTTAACTGCCCTGCCATTCATTTTACAAAGACTGCTGGACTAATACCATCTGTGATTTTATTTCTTTTTAAAAATCAGAACTTTGACTGTTTGGTGTTGTGTTACTATACAATTATAAAAATAAAAATTGTAAAAAAAAATAGATATTGGCTTAACTAACATGTTTATTTTTGCATTATTTATATTTGCTTGTCTGCCTTTTCTCTTGTGCTTTTTAACAGGTTTACTTTATATGAAAAGAAAATATATGGCTCTGACACACTAGTATGAGCCTTTAGTAATCGACCACACTTGAGTCTGACACTGAACACACTGACTGTGAGCTGGTGACAAGGAGCTGTCTATCTGAGCTAGGATCCGCCACACAGACTAGGCTTTCTCAAGTACAAGAAGGATCAGGCAATGGCCATTGTCCATGCCTCCACAAATACACGAAGACGTGATTTCATGTGCTCCCAATGACCTGAGTGACACTTATGCTCGTACATTATGTAATGACCTTGACCTGACCAGCCCTCCTGACTCCTAAAAAGAGACACCACACCCTACCAACTATGTAGCCCACTTTACAAAATGAAGACATGCTTTAACAATTGGCTCAAGCTCTGGTGTCATTCTAAAACATCCTGTGTCTGTGATCCTCCAATGTCTGTCTTGACAAGCTGATGGCTTTCGAGGGATGGCTTACACGCTTGTGGACTTTGCTTAATTTTGTCACCACTCCATGCTTGCTTTTAGGCAACTGGCTTTTACTGTCACCAACCTCCGCAAACCTCAAAAGAAAAAAAAACAAAATGGAAAAAAACTAAAAAAATGCTAAAGTACGCCAAAAGTCTAAATGCAAAGATGCCCTCAAAATCTCATAATGGAAGCATGGATGCAGAATGCAGTAACTGTAACCTGTGCCTGGTTGCACACCAGAGCCACCACCCCTAGCTACCCTGCTATAGCGCCCCAAACACCGCGCCCAAAACCCCTGAGAGCACCCCAGCTTATATTCGGTCCATATAAGGAGGGATGGCTCCTACACAAATAACAAATCAGCAACACAGGAGACAGGTGAGATCATACAGGTGCAATAGGCAATAGGCAGGTGCAATCAAAACTGGTGTAGAGACCATACTCCCACCTCCCACACCCAACTACCCTGCACAGAACAACTGGAAGACATCCAAGGACCACCAAAAATCACTCATACTCATCACCAAAATGAGACCCAAATATATTGGACGTATCATATTACATTATATAATACTCCCATTCTAGCCCTCCTCCTAATCCAAAATTTCCTGATTCAAATAATTCTAGCAAACTAGTCACCTCAACCAATTAAATACTAGGATAGATCATCACAAACATGGGGACAAAATGGTCACAAATGCTACATGGGGAAGTCCACTCCCTCCACAAAGAGATCTGACCACAACCAACAATTCTGCCACCCTGGATATATATATCCCACCTCCACAAAAGACCACAAACCCGACTTCAAAAAAGCAGACTTCTACCACTTCTCTGAAGAAGACCACTGTTTTAAGCCTTTCCTGCCACTGGATAAAATGCCCCACAATGCCACAATGTTCACATCCCACAGAATGAAATCTATGCACAAAACATGCCAAGAACATGGAACAACAAATGTTCCTCCACAAATGCTCCCCTCCCCCAATACATCCTCTCCCTGTCTAAACAAATTCAGCCATAAACAAATTGTATAACAAAAGAATGAAGGAAAATAAATGAAAGGAAGACATCCCACATCAACATAGCAGAAAAACAACGCTCCAAGGCAAAAATTGATCAAAAAACTTTGAGAGAAAACTACACAAAATAAAAGATCCATAAAAACTAACAAGGCAAACTAAAGAAGACCACCAAACTCACCAGACAAAGTTCTCAACTCCAAGAAAACTCATGACAAATCAGATATCCTCAGCCACAACAGCTAACATTCTTCTGAACAGCAAAATCAGTGCAAATTTCACAGAGAAAAGAAAGATGCTGGCTATTTCAGCTGTTCCCCCCATCTCAGAATGTCAGATGTCCAGTGCTGAAATGAAATCTCCTGTCATCTCAGATGTCCAAGTGAGAACCGCCCGGTGACCCTGTAAAAACACAGCAACAACAGGCTAGAACCACACATAAAAAAAAGTATTTAACCTTACGGATGAGGATATGTGCTCTAAAACTTGAGCATACAGCAACAGGGCTTAGCTCCATTACTCCCACTCGCCACTTGTACGCCAACACTGACCAACAGTGGACCCCCTCGGCTGCCAGAGCCTGGAAAGCTATGAGCCATGGAATTAAAACCATGAGCTAGGGGACCTACAGATGCTTGACCTACAGAAAGACGCATTTGGGGACTTCACAGAAAAGAGCTGAGGACATGACTTTTGTTAAGGGCTAATTTAGAACTTAAGATGAGGCCTTTTAAACCTGAACAACTTTTGAAACAGTCACTAAGGCCTGATGGCAAAGCAAGCCTCACAATACACACCCAGGGACCAAACAGCTTAAAAGTACACAATACCCAAACTAGATTCATGCTTAAAGCTAAAAACAAAAGAACCTAAGGACAGAACCCATAAAGTTAAAAACGCAAACTCAAAGCCAGGACTCAAAGCTGCAGCACAAATCTGTCCCCACCCCTCTTGTCAGTCCATCCCACATCTGGCTGTCCCTCTTCCTCTGTGTTAAAAGCAAAACATGGGAGGGCTGTGGCTGACAAAGTAGGTGTGGATGACGACACACCAGGTGACTAGTCTCCACTACAATAGATAGATACACACATCAATTAACCGATGCTACCACAAACGGACCTTAACTGAAAAACCAAAACTGGTGCCTTATCCCTTAAAATAAACAAAGTAAATTAAAAGAAAAAACATAGAAGTACAAAAAAAATTCACCCACAAATTATCACATAGACAGCAACCCACTGAGTACGGAAAAGTAATCAGAGAGTCAGGGACCCAAGAACCAGTAGACTCATTTGACACCCACGCTGCACACGCTACAAGTGAAAAAAAACCATCCACACCCAAGGGTTTCCATCAGGGATCCCATTCTGTCATTGTATTCCCATGATTTCCTCCTCCCACCCATTTCCATCAGACCTCACCCATGATTGATTACAATGCCCCATTTGGTACAAACACCTCTCCCACTTGCACATCATGAAGCCACAAAAAGATCAGTTCTGTCTCAAATATGTCTTATTCTGCCAGACTAAAGAAAGTAGCATAGAACCCTGCTAGCCTGCCCTTGCCTGATCGCTGCTCAGAGGTGCTGAAGGCCTGGATCTCATGATGGACTGATGGACAGGATCCCTCTCAAAAAACTCAAACCCATCTCCACCACTTTTGAAGAAACTCCACCGGCACAAGTATGAATAGGACATGCTGGAGGGATAGATTCATAACCAGGATAGCTTCATGCTTTTTAGGAACAGATCCCAGTTCAGATAGGGCAGAGACTTCACTGACCTCTCCAAGAGAACCTTGATGAGTTGATTTGGAGATCAAGATTGTTTAGGGTGGTACATCTGTGTCCACTCTAGACAGGGGACACAGGGCTAAATTAATTATATATTATAGGGACCTTCACTCACTCACTCACTACTAGAGGCACAGTATTCTATTTTTTCTGTACATTTTTTTTTATTTTTGGTTGGGTGGCAAAAGCCACATCACTATGGCTAGGCTTACAAATGCCCCAGGGCAGATGGCCTAGTACTATACTATGAAACTATATATGCATGGCAGTCTTGTGACTTTAAATCTTTATACAAGTATGTCAGCCTTGTGAATCTTTACTGTTAACTATTTTTATTTGATTTTTATACATTACAACAGTTTTCTGTACTTTTTGACTATGCTGTGAGAATGGCAATTATTTGCTGTACTTTACTGTAGTACTGATAAATGTCTTGCTTTAACTGAATGGAAGTTTTAAACATTTGAGAATGATTTGTCCAGACATCAGATCCTATCATCCTACCATGTATGCTTAACCATTTTCAAAACACAAACATATTATAAAATATATATCTTTTCTACAGATCAGCTGTAGTTCATAGGTTCATACTAGGCTATCTGCCCTAGGGCATTTATAAGCCTGGCCAGAATGTGTTTGGCTTTCGCCACCCATTTTAAATTTATTTTGCTATGTCCTTTTTCGAGGTTAGTATACTGTGCCTCTGTCTAACAGTGACACAGAAGTGATACCCGGGGTAAACCTACGATCTCCCATCCACTCATCAAGATTCCTCTTGAAGAGAGTCAATGAGGGACTCTGCCTAACCTGGACTGGGATTTTATTCCAGAGTGAAGGGAGCCTCTGGGTTATGAATCTGTCCCTCCAGCATGTCCTATTTATTTCAGTGCTGAGGTTCAAGTCTCTCGAGTGCGTAGCTCGATGGGATTTGGATTTTCTGAGGTGCAGCATGTCCATTAATTCGGGTTGGACATGGCTTTATCGTCAGGCACAGATCGCCTCTGAACAGGCGGTATGCCACTGAGTAGAGCTGGAGTTTCTTTAACCGGGCAGCATATGGCATCTGTTTGAGCCCTTTGATCCTCTTGGTGAGGTACTTTTGGGGTCTTTCCAGTTGCTGCAGGTGTCTGGTAAGGTACATCCTAAAAGGGCATTGTACTCAATTATGGGCTTGATGAGGGATGAGTAAAGAGGCACGATGACCTCCCTGATCTAGATGTGAATCCCTTCATGATTAGGTGGGCTATATAAAATGTTTTTCTAACCACTTTGGCCACGTGGTTGTCAAATGTGAGATTGCTATCAACTTGGGTCCCCAGGTCCCTAATTACTTCTTCTGTACTTAATGGATTACCACCTATGTGGTAATTTGTGGGCGCTTTGTTTTTGCCAAAGGGGATGACTATACACTTTTTGGCATTTAGCGTGAGGCCATGGCTCTGGCACCAGTTGTCTGTTTCTATGAGGCCCTTTTGGAGGATGTTTGTGTCGGCTGGAGAGTCGATTATGGCCAGTTTGCAGTCATCTGCGAACTTGGTCAGCCACAGTCCTTCCGTGTTGGCCTGTACCTCCGAGAAACATATACCGAACAAGAGAGGTCCCAGGACTGAGCCTTGTGGGACACCACTTGTAACTGGTTTGGAGTCTGACATGGCTCCAGCAATTCTAACCATGTGGGTTCTGTCCTTGAGCCAGTTTGCAATCCATCTAGTGACATATAGGGGTTTATATTTAAGCTGGTGAGCTTATCTATAATGCCAGTGGGTATTGTATCGAAGGCTTTTGCGAGGTCCAGGTAGGCTGTGTGGACCACCTTCCCCTCGTCAATGGCCTTGGTGACTGTTTCAAAGAAATCAACCAGGTTTAAGAGGCAGGATCTGCCCTTAAAGCCAAACTGGGTAGGATCCAGTGTCTGTAGGTCCCCAATATTTTTATTTATGAGGTCCATGATGATCCTTTCCATAGCTTTGCAGACCAAGCTAGTCAGGCTTATGGGGCGATAGTTTCCAGGATCCGTTGAGGCGCCACCTTTATGGAGAGGGACCACTGTTGCTGTACTCCACTCTTTGGGCACATATCCTGTAGTAAGGCTGAGATTGAACAGTAGTTTTATGTTTGGGTTTAGCTCTTCTTGGAGTTCATGTAGGACGCAGCCCGGGACACCGTCTGGTCCCATTGATGCTGTGTTTTTTGCTTTGGAGAGGGCGGCTCTTACCTGAGCATCTGAGATGTCAGGGGGGGCAGCACTCTGCTGGGATACATATTTGCCCTTTTGGTGGGGGGGGGGGTTTTCTGCTCTTTTCCAATGTTTTCTTAAGCTCAGCTGTTGTATGGAGGAAGTTAATCTCTGTCAGTTCAGCTAATTTATTTCCTTTATCCTGTAACTACTGTTCGAGTTTCCTGTAATGTTGCATGGTCTTCCTGACATTCTTTAGTAACCTGCTCTGCTGAATTTAAAACTCCTATGCACTTTCTGAAAAATGTTTGTATAACTTGTCTAAACTTGCTGAACTCATTGTGTCTGTCTTTTAGAAGTTTATTACATTCCTTTATAACAAGATGTACTGGAGGTTCTGTCAGTAAGTGATTTGACTCCTGTTGTAACTCTGAAATAAACCTTTTACATGTAGTGACAGGACATAACTGTTTAACATCTGAATATAATGGAAACACTTTATCCTTAGTTAATTTTTCATCATGAAAAGGTCTGTCTTCACAGTCTATTTTTTTAGCAATGTCATGCAGTACTTTTTTATGACATTGTACACAAGATGCAGTATCTGTTGAATCACACAATAAACATTTGTCATACCCCACATGATTTTCTTTGAGATACCAGTCAAATATTGTAATATGTTTACATAATGCCTTACTATCAACTTGCCCTAATAAGTTGTTTCATTTATTAATGTGCTGTGTATACCAACATTGCAATTTACTAAAGCTTGGCTTTCACCTGCTTGAATTATGTCTAACAGCATCCGTACTAAAAACATGACACAGAAAAAAGGTCTTACCAGTTAGCAAGAAAACAGGTGATCAGGCTATTTTTGCTGATGGCTGGGAAATTTTCAGAGTCACTAAAGAAACTGGTGAAACACAACAGGCAGCGAACTGCTGTGTAAAGTAGATGTCCACCTTTTCTTGAAGAATTAATGGTACTGTGACTTTCCTGGACTGCAGGCTCACTCTGGATTTAGACGTCTGAGAATCTTTACTACTGCAAGCTGCATAAACTGGAGTACCTCTGTTTAGGATTTACACATATGTACAAATGTTAGTTACTGCAGATGTCCTTCAAGAATGCAACTGCAGTCATAACATGTGGGTTGTCCTGCCTCAGGCAGCCCTCTCCAAAGTCTGGGTCCAACGTCGGCTGATGTTGCATTTCTCTCCGACATCAGAGCGGCTGGAGTACATAAGCATCAGCCGACGCCATTTTCTTCAGTCTTTCTTGCCGCGTGGTGCCCGAAGCAGAAGCAGTTCGCAAGTGCCGGTCGGTCAGCTCCTGTATTCTACGATACCGAAGTCATCAAAAAAGCTAAGTACCCCGTTGGGGACATTTTCTTGCCTCAGCCGATGTCAGAAATTACTGAAAAAGTTAACAATTGTCTTTCTTGTGGTAAACAAATACCTCATAAGGATTTCCACTCTTACTGTCTCCCTTGCCTGGGCCCAGACCACGACGTCTCGGCCTGTGTAGCCTGTGCTCGCTTCAACAAGCGCACTCTCAGGCGCTGGGCGGAGTTCGCTGAAGATTTTGATAATTTTGCTTACACCATGCCGTCGGATCTCCCGACATCGCAAACTCCCAAAAAGCGAAAAGACCGGGACCGACATCCTCGGCCCGCGTCTACCACTGACTCCACGCCAAAACCTAGCGCGAGTGCTCCGGTTCCCTCTGAGACGGTCTCTCCACCGCTCCGAACCGAAGACACCGCTACCGGCGACTCCGATTCCAGACATTACTCCGCCAGTTATAGATTTTCCTCCGGATAGAGGAAATGCCGAGACCATTGCTGTAGACAAGGTCACTCCTGCGATGGAGCTGCCAGGCCCCCTATGGCCATGTCTATTAAGGCCTACACTAGGGCTAAGGCAGCCAGCAAAACAAAGCATATTACTTCTAAATCCTTACCTCAGCCGACTCCAGAGACACAAATTATGTCCATGGCTGCTGATTTTAATTTCCATGATTAGAGGTTCACAGGCCCATCCTGAGAGAGGATCCCAGCCTCCTCCTGATAAAAGGCCCCGGGTTGAACCCTCTGACCCTACTCCTTCAAATGAAGATTCTGAGGGCTCTGTCCTCTCTGATTGCCAGGAAGAGTTCTTTCAGACCTATGAGGACTCGGATGCAGAAGATTCCATCCCCTCGGCCTCCCCTCCTGAGGATATTTCTTTTGGGGAAGTTCTGCACACCATGAGGGAACATTTCAAGTGGCAAGGTCAGGAATATTCTGATTCTAGGAAACGCCTTAGGACTTTCCTTAAGAAGCCTCAGCACAGGCCCTTAGCTATTCCTCCTGTACTTGATGTTCTGGATGATTTGTATTCTGACTCTAGTGCTACCCCTGATTCTCTTCCTCCTGCTCCAGTCAAGCCAGACAGGTATTACAGGGTCCCAGAAACTCATTCCCATTTATTCAGGGCCCATACTGCTGATTTGGAAACTATTTCACAGGGGCCTAAAGGAGTTTCAGCCTCCACCTCAAAAATCCTTTCCCCTCCATCAGGCAAGCTTCGTCATTAGTAACATGGGGCAAATACGTTTACACATCCACTTCCTTATCTATGAGAGCTTTAAATTGCCTTTTCATATGTTACAATATCAGGATTATCTGTTAGAAGATTTACAAAAACATTAGCCACTCCTGATCCTTTAGACAGGAAGACTTTGCAGGAAGCTGTACATAACACTCAGCAAGTAAGCAATCACTACCTGCAGTGTGGATATAATGCACTGGAAGCTTCATGTAGGGCAGCTCTGACAGGGGCAGTCATTCGTAGACATGCTTGGCTAAAAGATCAACCTCTACCAGATCATGTAAAAGCAAAACTTTGGATGCACCTCTGGAAAAGAACAAGCTTTTTGGTGCAAATGCTAAGGATGTGTTAAAGACCATCGAAGAAAAAGCAAAATCAGTTCAGACTGTGAAAGATTTCCTCCAGGTTCAACCCCAGATTCAGTAGGAATTGGCCTTCAAAAACTGGTCCTTTCCTAATCCAGAAAAGTTTCAAAGGGGTAAGAACAGGCGTGGCGAGGAAGAGGGCCAATACAGAGGCCCTTACAGGAGGCGACAATGGCAGCCAGGAAACCAAAGAAGTGATGCAGGGGTTTCACCTGCCCCACAACCACAATCTCAATGACTTTCCTCTACTACCGCCTACCAGGGAACAACTAGAAGCTCCCTTGGGTGGAATATTATCTCTGTTTGCAGAAAACTGGCACAGACTGACAAGGGAAAAATGGTTTTTGGAAATTATAGACGGGGTACAGGTTTCATTTTCATACCTTACCAAGAAAACAAGGCATGCCAAACCTACCACAAAATCAGAGGGCAGAGGCTATCAAGCAAATCACTCTGCTGACTCGGATGAAAGCAATAGAAAGAGTTCCACAACAAGAACAAGACCAGGGGTTTTACTCAAGACTGTTCCTTGTTCCAAGAAAAGAATCTCAATGGAGACCAATACTGGACTTGTCCGCATTAAACACCTTTCTCATAGTACCAAAGTTCAAAATGCTGACTCTACAGCAACTCCTTCCCATGCTGGGCAAGGGGTCGTGGCTGATTACTCTGGACCTCAAGGAGGCATACCTGCATGTCCCTATCAGACACAGCTGCAGAAGATACCTCAGATTTCTTGCAGGGCCAGAGCATTATCAATTCTCAGCATTGCCATTTGGCTTATCTACTGCGCCCAGAGTATTCACGAAATGTCTGGCTTCAGTAATTGCTTATTGCAGGCTCCAGGGTATACAAATTTACCCGTACCTGGACGACTGCCTCATACAAGCGGACGACAAATTGATGTTGACAAAAAACCTGGATTATGTCATACGATTACTTCAAGCTCTGGGATACACAGTCAATTTCCAAAAGTCAAGACTGCAGCCATCCCAGCAAATAATTTTCTTAGGAGCCAAACTAGACACAGCCTCTCAGATGGCTTACCTGACAGAAGACAAGCAAGAGAAGTTAACTCATTACTTCAAAGGTTTAGCAAAACTCACCCAGATGACTGCAAGGAGATTCCTACAGGCCCTGGGTTACATGGCATCCTGCATTCTCCTGGTTCCATTAGCAAGACTACACATGAGAAAGCTTCAATGGTACCTAAAAAGCATTTGGTCTCAACACAGCAACAACTTGGAGACAATCATACCACTCATTCCATGCCTACAAAAGGAATTCCTATGGTGGGCCTCGGTGAGCCAGGCAAACACAGGTATGTCATTCAAAAGACCACAGATAACACAGACCATGACTACAGCCGCCTCAGGCCTTGGATGGGGGGCGCACATGGAAGGCAGGTGTATACAAGGACAATGGTCTCCAAAGGAAACACATCTGCATATAAACCAAAAAGAAATGCTGGCAGTAATGCATGCCATCGAGGCCTTTCAACACCAACTCCAGCAAGGCCATTTACTGATACGGACAGGCAACACCACTGTGATGTGGTACATAAACAAGCAAGGGGGCACCCACTCTTACCCCCTTTGCAGACTGACAATGCAACTTTGGGAGAAATCACTGAGTCTAAACATCCAGTTACAATCCCAGTTTGTTCCAGGAAAAGACAATGTGTTGGCTGACAGCCTAAGCAGGAATTTCACAGATCCACACGAGTGGAGGTTACATCCGAAGGCCTTCAGACAGCTCACTTCGACATTGGGCAAGCCAGAAGTGGACCTATTTGCCTCTCACCTCAACCATCTTCTACCAAAATTCTGCACAAGGACATACCATCCAAAAGCTTGGAAAATAGATGCCCTCTCATTCAACTGGAACTCCCTAGCAATCTATGCATTCCCACCTCTGCCACTGATGACCTCAGTATTACTAAAGATCAAAGCAGAGAAACCCAAGGGAATCATAATAGCTCCGGACTGGCCAAGACAACACTGGTACCCACTACTATGGAGCATATGTCACACCAGGAGGTGGGCCCTTCCCCAGTGGCCTCTACTTTTGACTCAACACAATTTCGAAACACTGCATCCAAATCTTCAGACACTGCAGCTAACAGCCTGGGAGATCCCATAATAAAATTCAGCTTATCTCTCTCCAAGGAAGTTCAGCGGATACTAACAGAGGCTCGAAGACCATCCACCAGAAAGGTTTACTTAGCAAAGTGGAAAAGATTCAGCAATTGGAATACCAGCAAGGGACATGATGCATCATTGTTGAACATCCCACTCATCTTGGACTATTTGGCAGATATGTTAAAGAACGGCCTCTCATATTCTTCCATAAAGATACATGCATCTGCTATTTCAGCTAGATACAACACTGATCCTCCTGTTTTTTCTCACCCTTTATTAAGGCAATTCCTCAGGGGAATCAAGAACATTAAGCCACCAAGAAAGGCCCCAGTGCCAGCCTGGGACCTCAATTTTGTCCTAGAAAAACTGACTCTACCTCCATTTGAGCCAGCAGCTTCAGTCGACTTGCAATTTCTCTCATGGAAAACAGCTTTCCTGTTGGCAATTACCTCAGCAAGAAGGGTTTCGGAGCTACAGGCCCTAATTGCAATACCACCCTTTATTATTTTTCACAGAGACAGGGTTTCATTAAGGACCAACCCTACTTTTATGCCCAAGGTGGTATCTAGGGTTTCTTTAAATCAAGCTATTCATCTGCCTGCTTTCTTCCCCAATCCTGAGAATAAGGGGGAAAGACTGTTGCATACCTTGGACATTCACAGACAACTTCGATACTACCTGGACAGAACCAAGGCCAGTAGGAAGTCTGAACAACTTTTTGTAGCTTACGTCCCTGCAGTCCAAGGAAAAGCAATTTCAAAACAGACTATTTCTAAATGGATTGGACATTGCATCAGATTCTGTTATTCCTTTCATGGAAAGTCTGTTCCAGCCAATGTCAGACCACATTCCACTAGAGCTACAGCCACCTCTACAGCATTCTTAAGAGGGGTGCCTACCAAGGACATTCTAGAAGCTGCTACATGGAGCTCCGTGCATACATTCTCCAAACACTACAATCTCCTCTATACTCCAAATCCAGAGCAGGCTTTGCTTGGCAGTCCTGCAGGGTTTGATTGCCTCACCATCTTTTCCTAGAGCATTCCTCCTCCCCCAGCTAAGCTATGGTATTCTACCCACATGTTATGACTGCAGTTGCATTCTTGAAGGACATAGTACAGTTTTGTACCTACCATAAATGTAGATGTCCGATAGACATGCAACTGCAGTCCTCCCTCCATACCCCTCTATGCCTAGGGTCCATTCCTATCCCTGTTTCTCTTAGCTGGGGATATCTGTTATGGTGTATTTGTTTTATTGCTCATTTATTTGTTTGGAATCCTGTTTTTGTCTCCCAATTTGATTACAGCCTTCCTTGGAGGGCACCTGGCATCTGGGGCAAGAAACACTGAAGAAAATGGCGTCGGCTGATGCTTATGTACTCCAGCCGCTCTGACGTCGGAGAGAAATGCAACATCAGCCGATGTCGGACCCAGACTTTGGAATCCGGCCGACCGAGGGCTGCCTGAGGCAGGACAACCCACATGTTATGACTGCAGTTGCATGTCTATCGGACATCTACATTTATGGTAGGTACAAAACTGTACTTTTGACTGAAGTGACCCTCTGCAGGGCTTACCACTCCCTCTGTGTTTGAATGCAGGCCAGCTTGCGATTGAAAAATTAATGATAAAGGTGCTGCTTACTGTGATGAATCCAAAGTCTTCTTAAGACGCACAGTCTTGCTGGCTGGGTTTTGCTGAAATCAAAGTTTAGTTATAATTGCATTCACAGTCTGTTGCCCACAGAAACACTGATGCAGAACCTAAAACTCTGTCACTTCAAAAACAGTAACCAATAACAGACTTTTATAACAAATCACACAAACTACTGTTGCAGCTTCAGGTACTGTTCTACTTTACTTCTCAAACAGCATGGATGATGTGAGAGATACAGTATTACCTCGGAACAAGTGTGTTCCTACACAAATACCTTTAGCTCTAACATTATTTGATTTATAGTTCTTGTATACAGTTTTAGTCATGCAGTTCAAATCCTGTTTTTCTCTTGGTATTCTATTTTGGACTTTGTATGAGAACATCTTTTTGCTGGTGTTTGCAGAAAAACATGTTTTCATCCTGTAATGGTATTGTTTTTTAAGGAAACGCCTTGTTGAAAAACACATACAAATGCTGACTTGATCATTCAAACTTCCTTGCTTAACAGTGTCATATGATAGAAACACGTACGGATTGTTTTCCTGTTGTCCATTCTTTACAGAAGCAGGTTAATTTTCTTATTGACAATATGAAATGCATACATCCTGTTTTTTTTTTTACATTCTTGCCAAGTCTGAGGTCAGCTTATCCTGTTTTTTTACATTCTTGCCAAGTCTGTAAGAGGTCAGCTTTCTTGTGAAATGCACACATTCTTATTTTTTTACATTTTTGCTGAGTCTAAGGAAACATGTCCATTAAGCAGATTCTGTATTTTTCAAGCCACAGTCCTTTAGTATGGATGCTAATCACATTTATTTATTTATTTATTTTATTTTACATTTGTTAACCGGGCTAGTCTAACTGGATATATTTCCATTTTCAGTAGAGGCCCGGGGAGAAAAGCTCCAGTAGTAGACAAATTGATTATAAAATTTGAAATAAAAATACAAGTGATGCAAATCATAGTTGATACATAGTAAATGAAAGTAGTTAAGTAAAGATACTAGAAGAAGTGAATAAAAAAATGGAGATAAAAGATGACATGTACATTAATATAAAAGTTACAAATATTATGTGCTAAATTAATTACACAAAAAAGTGAGAAAAGGGTCTGAACAAATAATGAAAATAAGAGTGTTTTGTGATCAACAACAGTATAAAGTCCAGCAGTCTGTTCCATTGTGTTCACCAGTTCATTTCTGCTTCATAAAGTATGAAAAGTGTTTGCAATATATAGAAAGAGGTGCAAATAAAAATGAGCAAAACCAGATGGTTAGTCAGGGTTATAAGTTAGTAAAAACAGGGTTATAAGGTAGAAAAAGCAGAAGGTTAGTCAGGGTTACTGCAGGGGCATAACCAGTGTGTTTTAAGGTGTTTTTTGAGGTTTTGTTTAAAGAGAGGCAAGGAAGTAAGTGATGTAAGATCGTTGGGGAGTAGGTTCCAGTTTTTTCCCACTGCATTAGAAAACTGGGAATCACCAGCTGTGTTGCTAGTCTTGGTTATGTTAGCTAGAAGTTTACTAGAAGAGCGTAGGGAGTTTAGATTTTTATAGGGGATTATGAGATTGGATAGTACATGAGTGCTATTAGGTTGATAAAATATCTTATGGGCTATGGTTAGTTGGGAGATATTCAGATGGTTTTCAAGTTCAATCCAGCCTAGCTGCATTAGATTTAAACATTGGTGAGTTCTAAATGGATTGCCAGTGGCAAATCTGGCAATGCTGTTGTAGGCATGTGCTAGTTTGACAAGATTATTTTTTTTGAGGTTAGTGTATATGGGACAGGCATATAGAAGAGATGAAATTAAATGGGAGTGTGCAATTTTGGTTCTGGCTATTGGAGTTAGGAAGCTTTTGATTTTATATAAGGAGCCTATTTTTCTGTTGACAGTTTTTATGGTATTATTTATGTGGATATCAAACGTAAGATTATTGTCAATAGTTATTCCTAACAATTTGGTGGTAGAGTCGGGGTATATGGTAGTGTGATTATTGGAGATGATAGAGAAATCTATAGGGGGGGACTTGCTAGTGGGTGTAAAGAGAAGGAGCTTGTTTTTTTTTAGCATTAAGAAGGAGGCAACATTTTGTAAACCATGTTTCAACTGTATTGAAAACATTTTGAGTCAGAGACTGTAGCTCAGATGTGGAACTTGCTGAGCATATTAATGTTGGATCATCTGCATATTGAATGCAGGTGGCTTGTGGTATTGCTACATGGAGGTCGTTGATAAAAAGGGAAAAAAGAAGTGGGCCTAGAATGGACCCTTGAGGGACTCCAAGGGTGACTGGTAGAAGGGATGATATATTACTAAACTCTATTTCTACATTTACTCAAGCTTTATTTTATTCCTTATTTATTTTGCATATTTGTAGCAGAATTACTTTCAACCTTTATTCACTGTTAAATGCACTCTGAGGGCACCTGGTGCCCGATCCTTGATCTATCCATTCTAAACACCTTCCTGGTGATACCAAAATTCAAAATTCTCACCCTCCAGCAACTGCTCCCCATGCTCCCCAAGGATGCTTGGCTAGCCACCCTAGACCTAAGAGTCCTACCTCCACATTCCTATCAGTGAATCATGCAGGAAATATCTACGTTTCAGGGCAGGATATCTGCACTTTCAGTTCTCTGCACTTCCCTTTGGCTTATTTACTGCTCCCAGAGTTTTCACAAAATGTCTGGTTCCTGCCATTACCTTTTGCAGACAAAGGAATATCCAAATTTACCCTTTCTTAGATGACTACCTAATTCAGGCAAACAAGAAAAGCTGCTCAAGCACCTGGCCTTTGTAAATCCCCTACTGACCTCCCTAGGGTACACTGTCAACAAAAAGAAATCCAAACTAGTACCCACCCAAAGGATTATATTCCTGTAAGCAAGCCTGGACACAGCATCCCAGACGGCATTCCTTACACCAGAAAAGCAAACTTACCTGACAGCCTACTTCTCTCAACTAGCCACCAGACCCCAGTTATGTACAAGAAAAATCCAGCAAGCTCTGGAGGTCATGGCTTCTTGCATTCTACTCATTCCATATGCCAGACTGCATATGAGGAAACTTCAGTGTTACCTAAAAAGCCTTTGGTGTCAACACTCTCAATACCTGGAAACTCTTATACCAATGATGCCTTGCCTAAGGAAAGATTTTCTGTGGTGGGCAGCAGCTTGCTCCCACAACAAAGGACTACCTTTCTCACCACTCCCACCACCCAGACCCTCACCACAGATGCATCAGACTATGCCTGGGGTGCACACCTGGACGGCAGGTGCATACAGGGCCAATGGAGCCCACAGCAAAACCATCTGCACATCAACCAAAAAGAGATGTTAGTTGTCCAGCACACATTGACAGCTTTCAGAACCCTTCTCTCCCCAGGGGCTCTACTGATCAAAACAGACAACACCACTGTGATGCGGTATGTCAACAAGCAGGGAGGGACTCACTCCTACACTATATGCAGGCTGGCCATGACCCTTTGGCACATAGCCTCTGCAATGCAATTCCACCTGTTAGCACAATTCCTGCTAGGTTCTCTAAACCCTCTGGCAAACCGCTTAAGCAGAAATCTTCTGGACCCACACGAGTGGCAGCTAGACAAAATAACCTTCACCCTTAATAACTCAGAAATGGAGCACCCTGAAGGTCGACCTGTTTGCCTCCCACACCAACCATCAGCTGAGCATCGCCGCATGGCTTGGAAAATGGATGCCCTATTCTTCCCCTGGGTCAGTCTTATCGGTCTATGCATTTCCTCCACTACCTCTCATCACCAGGGTACTGTTCAAAATAAGGGAGGAAAAACCAAGGACAATTTTTATTGCTCCAGACTGGCCTCACCAGCACTGGCACCCACTGCTGCGCAACCTGTCCCCACTGCCACCATGGCATCTCACTCAGACCCCAACCCTACTGACCCAGAGGGAAGGAGAATTCATGCATCCCCAATTGCAGACCCTCAATTTGGCAGCCTGGCTTGTTCCCTGACCACTGATCAATCTGCCAACCTCAGTAAACAGGTTCTAGATGTTATACACGAGGCTAGACACCCTAGCACTAGAAAGTCTTATGCTGACAAATGGAAAGGGGTCTGAGTCTGGATTCAGGCTAAGGGACCCGATATGGCACAACCCTCCCTACCTCTCATCCTGGATTAACTAGCTGATCTGCTACACAGTGGTCTCTCTTTTTCCTCTATTAAAATTCATGCCTCTGCTATCTCTGCTCATTTCCACACTGAGCAGCCCCTTTTCTCACACCCTCTGATCAGACAATCCTTAAGAAGGGTTAGCAACTTGAGGCCCACCTATGAGCACATACCCCAGCTTGGGACCTTAACATTGTGTTGGAAAAGCTCACCCTGCCCCCCTTCGAACCAGCATCTTCAGCAGAGTTAAAATGTGTCTACTGGAAGACAGCTTTTCTTCTGGCCATCTCTTCAGCCAGAAGAGTCTCCGAGCTACAAGCACTCATGGCTGTAGAGCCCTTCATCATCTTCCATGTTGACAGGGTTTCCCTCAGGACTAACCCATCCTTTATGCCCAAAGTGGTGTCCAGTGTGGCTCTAAACCAATCCATTCATTTGCCCACCTTTTCCCCTAACCCACAAAACAAAGGGGAAAGGATTCTGCCCTCTCTAGGTGTGCACAGACAGCTCAGATCCTATCTAGACAGGACTATATCATTCAGAAAGTTTAATCAGTTACTGGTTAGCTTTGCTGCAGGGGCAGAGGGCAAAGCCATCTCCAGACAATTTCCAAATGGATAGCACACTGCATCCATTTCTGCTACAGGCAACACGGAAAACCTCCCCCTAAGGGGTCAGGATTCACTCCACCAAAGCAGCCTCCACCTCTGCAGCTTTCCTCATTGGAGTCCCCACCAGGGACATCCGTGAGGCTGCCACCTGGACATATGTTCACACTTTCACCAAACATTACCACTTGCCTATCTTCTCCAAATCCAGGACAGGCTTTGCCACTGCAGTCTTGCAGGGCATCCTAGCCAATTCTTAGTCTCCTTGACTACCTCCACCCTTTTCCTCTGCTTTGGGAATCAACCCAAATGTGATGACTGCAAATTGAAAGACAAAGAACAGAGTACAGTCGTGTACACTTAGCATAAATGTAGATGTTCGAGTGTATTCACTGTTGCAGTCCTGGTTTCCCTCCTTCCATCCCCCTCTTCTTTCCCTCTCTCCTTACAAGGAACTTTTTGGTATTTACTTTCTACTGGTGGGGGATGTTCATCGTGTTTCACTGTTGCAGTCATTACACTAGGGTTATCCTGCTAGCACGCTACCCGCAGTCGGCCTGAATTCCAAAGTCAGTTGCTGGCACCTCTTCCCTGACGTCAGTGCGCCAGGGGTATTTAAGATGCAGCCGACGCCATTTTCTTCCGTCTTTCTTGCCGCGCGGTGCCAGAAGTAAAAGCAGTTCGGAAGTGTTGGTCGGCCGACTCCTGAGATTTTCGAAATTGAATTTCAGAACCGAAGTCTTCAATAAAGCTAAGTGCCCCGTTGGGGAAATTTTTTCTTGCTCCAGACCGATGTCAGTAAAAGTTAACAACTGTATTTCTTCTGGGAAGCAAATACCTCATAAGGATTTTCACTCTTACTGTATTCCTTGCATAGGCCCTGTCCACGACGTTGCTAGTTGTCGGTTTTGTGCTAGATTCAACCAATGCACTATTAAGCGTCTGTTTGATTTTGCTTTACATTACTTTGGCCGAAGGTTTAACTACATAATGCCATCGGAACAACCGACGACCGGAATTCATAAAAAACACAAAGACAAAGAAAAGGACAGACATCTGAGGTCCAAAACTGACGACGAAGCCTCCTCTAGGCCAGTTGCCGGTTCGCTGGTTCTCAGTGAGGCGCTTTTGCAGCCCCTGACACCCGCTACCTCAGAGCCACAGGCCACCTCCGACTCCCATGTGGAGACAACTAGGCCTCTGGAAACTCAAGGTATTGGGCCTATGGAAACTATTCCCTCAGATGGGTCCGGAGCCGCTGAGCAGGCATCGGCTTCTGAGGGTGTTTTCAGACCTACACAGCTTACTATCAAGTCCACTTCAACAGCCAAGGCAAAGTGTAAAACACCACTAAAGACAAAGAAACAAGTACAGCATTCTCCTGGACAGTCATCCATGCCAAAGAAACAGATGCTTAAAATGGCTGAGGACCTAATTACTTTGATCAGGGGTTCCCATCCCCCTCCTGATAAAAGGCCTAGGCAAGACACTGACTATGACTTCTCTGACCAGGTCTCTATTTCCTCTGATTCCTCTTCAGAACAGGGATATTCTCTTCCACCCTATGAGGACTCGGATGCTGAAGAATCTATCCCTTCAGCCTCTCCTCCTGAGGATTACTCTTTTGGGGAAACCTTGCACACCATGAGGGAGCATTTCCAGTGGGAGAGCTATGATTATTCAGAATCCAAGAAAAGGCTCAGGGACTTGCTTTTACTGCCTCAGCACAGGCCCCTTGCTATCCAGCCTGTACTAGATATTGTTGATGATTTTTCTGAATCCAGTTTGTCTCCTGATACTTTACCCCCGGCACCAGTCAAGCCAGATAGGTACTACAGGGTCCCAGACACTCATAAATTTCTTTATAAAAACCCTGCTGCTGACCCAAAAACAATTTCTCAGGGTCCCAAAGGGGTCAAGGCTTCCACTGCAAAAAACCCTGTTCCCTCTGATAGGGATTCTAGAGCATTGGATAGATGGGGGAAAAAAAGTTTACACTTCTGCTACTTTAGCTGTAAGGGCTTTAAACTGCCAGTTTCACATGCTTAAATATCAACAATACCTAATTTCTTTGCTAAAGTACAAAATGCTTACAAGCACAGAATGTCCTGACAATAAGGAAATGCAGGATTTATTGCATGCTGCTGAACAAGTGGGAAAGCATACTCTGCAATGTGGTTTTGATTCATTAGAGGCTTCTTGCAGAGCCGCAGTTACAGGTACTATCATTCGAAGGCATGCTTGGTTAAAAGAACAAAGTTTACCTGATCATGTTAAAGCAAAATTATTGGATGCTCCATTACAGCTTGATACTTTGTTTGGTGTTAAGGCAGAAGAGGTGTTAAAGAAAATGGAGGATAAAGCAAAATCAATGCAGACAGTAAAGGATTTCTTACAGGTTCAGCCACCTAGATTTAGCAGGCATTGGCATTAAAAATTGGTCCTTTCCAGTGTCAGACAGGCCACAAAGAGGCAGATACAGACACCCAAGAGGCAGATCTCAGCCCCAAGGCTCATACAGACCTAAACAATGGGGTGCTTCAGCCCCCAAAGGCGGAGAAGACAAATCACAACCATGTAGGAAACCGTCCCAATGACTTCCCTCTACAAATGCCAAGCACTTACCTTTTGGCAGCACCCTTAGGGGGAAAACTAGCACTTTTCTTACAAAATGGGCACATGATCACCCTGGACAAATGGGTACTGAATATTGTTTCTCAGGGTTACAGGTTCCACTTTCACACCCTACCAAGGCCAAAAGGTATGCCAGACCTGCCACAAAATCAATGGGCAGAGGCACAAAAACAAATTTCTGCTCTCATGGACATGAGAGCTATTCAAAAAGTACCACAGCAAGAACAGGGACAAGCATTTTACTCAAGACTTTTCTTGGTACCCAGAAAGGACAAAGCCTGGAGACCAATACTGGACTTGTCAATTCTAAATACTTTCCTGGATGTTCCAAAATTCAAAATGTTGACACTGCAGCAACTTCTACCCATGCTGGGCAAGAAGGCTTGGCTAGTTACTTTGGACCTCAAAGAGGCATACCTGCATGTCCCAATCAGACAGTTTTGCAGAAGATACCTCAAATTCATAGCTGGCTCAATGCATTTCCAATTCTCTGCACTGCCCTTTGGCTTATCTACTGTGCCCAGGGTCTTCACAAAATGCCTGGCACCAGTAATTGCATTTTGCAGACGAAAAGGAATTCAAATATATCCCTACTTGGATGACTGCCTTATTCAAGCAGAGAACAAGGACATTCTACTAAAGCATCTGGCATTTGTACAAATATTACTAATTTGCCTAGGGTACACAGTAAACGAAAAGAAATCAAAACTAGTGCCCTCTCAAGATGTAATATTCCTGGGTGCAAGCTTAAATACAACTGCCCAGATAGCTTATCTCACGCCAGACAAGCAAAGGCAACTGACTCATTACTTTCAAATGATGGCAACAAAGACCCAGTTACCTGCAAGAAAAATTCTGCAGGCTTTGGGCTTCATGGCATCCTGCTAATTCCATATGCAAGACTGCATATGAGGAAGCTACAGTTATATCTAAAAAGTGTTTGGACTCAACATTACCACAGCCTGGAAACAATAATAACTCTTATTCCCTGCCTGCAACAGGAGTTTCGATGGTGGGCACTGGCCTGTCACCACAACAAGGGACAGCCTTTCACTTTACCCACAGCCAGGCAGACACTAACATCAGATGCATCGGATTATGTCTGGGGGGCACACATGGCAGGAAAATGTATTATTCAGGGCACGTTGCCCACGGACCAAATGCATCTTCACATCAATCAGAAAGAGTTTCTAGCTGTACAGAATGCCCTGACAGTCTTCAAGGATCTACTACATCCAGGACAACTATTACTAAAGATGGACAATACTGCAGTTATGTGGTACATAAACAAACAAGGGGGCACACATTCCTACCCCCTCTGCAGGCAAGCCATGACTTTGTGGAACAGAGCACTGACCTACCAAGTACATCTACAGGCACAATTCCTGCCAGGAAAGAAAAATACTCTGGCAGACGAACTAAGCAGAAACCTCATGTACCCTCATGAGTGGAAACTAAATCCACAGGTCTTCAGCATGATAACAAGGAAATGGGGATGCCCAGACATAGATCTTTTTGCCTCCCCTCACAACTGCCAACTTCAGAGATTCTGCACAAGGACTTATCACTCACAAGCATGGAAAGTGGATGCCCTATCATTCAGCTGGAAAAACCTAACAATTTATGCCTTTCCACCACTGCCTCTCCTTCCCAAGGTGCTCGTAAAAGTCAGACAAAAGAAGCTAAAAATGATTCTGATTGCCCCAGACTGGCCACGCCAGCATTGGTACCCAGTCCTAAAGAGCTTGTTTCAAGGCCCAGCCTGGACTTTACTTCAAATTCCTCATCTTCTGACTCAACAAAACAATCAGATCCTGCACAGCCAACTCAGAACCTTAAATCTGGCTGCATGGCAGATATTATAGCCACTCAGAACACACCTCTCTCTAAAGCTGTTATGGATGTCATTTTGGAAGCCAGAAGACCCAGCACCAGGAAATCTTATGCAGAAAAATGGAAGAGGTTCTGTGCTTGGAATCAGGCACAAGGACTTGAACCACTTGTTCCAAATATTCCTTAGATTTTACAATACCTAACTGAGATACTGGATAAAGGCCTATCCTTCTCATAAATTAAGATCCATGCCTCTGCCATTTCAGCTCATTACAATACGGCACCTCCTATTTTCTCTCATCCACTGCTAAGACAGTACCTCAGAGGGGCAAAAAACATAAGACCCCCAAGGAGAGCACCGATACCTACATGGGACCTCAACTTTGTGTTAGAAAAGCTCAAACTGCCTCCTTTTGAGCCAGCCAATACAGCTGATATAAAATTCTTATCATGGAAAACTGCTCTGCTCCTAGCAATAACTTCAGCAAGAAGAGTCTCAGAGTTACAGGCATTAATGGCAGTGGAACCTTTTATCATTTTTCATCCGGGCAGGGTTTCTCTAAGGACAAACCCAACATTTATGCCAAAGTTAGTATCCAGTGTGGCTCTTAACCAAACCATTAATTTGCCAACATTTTATCCAAATCCTCAGAATAAAGAGGAGAGACTTCTGCACTCTTTGGACATACACAGGCAGCTACACTTCTACTTGGACAAAACAAAAGCTTTCAGAAAAACTGAGGAATTGTTTGTAGCATATGCTGCAGGATCACAAGGAAAGGCTATCTCAAAGCAGACTATTTCAAAATGGATAGGTCACTGTATTCGTTTCTGCTATGCACAGCATGGCAAGTCAGTGCCTAAAAATATTAGGCCACATTCTACCAGGGCAGCAGCCACTTCAGCAGCCTTTCTCAGAGGAGTACCAACCAAGGAAATTTTAGAGGCTGCAACTTGGAAGTTCTGTGCACACTTTTACCAAGCATTATCACTTACCTCTTTACTCTAACTTCAGAGCAGGCTTTGCTACTGCAGTTCTGCAGGGCCTCATAGCCACTCCTAATCCTGTTTAGACCCAGCCGCCCTACCTCAGCTTTGGGATTCAACCCAAGTGTAATGATTGCAACAGTGAAACACGATGAACATAGTACAGCTGTGTACCTACCATAAATGTAGATGTTCGAGTGTATTCACTGTTACAGTCCAGGTTACCCACCTTCCATCCCCCTTTCTTTGCTGGGACTAATCTATACTTCTCTATCCTATACAACCAATGTGGTGCATTTGCTTGTAGATGAAAGTATTGTTTTTATTTTACTGTATGTTTTTATAAGCAATATGTATTACCTACCTTCTTGGGGGCACCTGACATCTGGGGCAGGAAAAACTGAAGAAAATGGCGTCGGCTGCATCTTAAATACCCCTGGCATACTGACATCAGGGAAGAGGCGACAGCAACTGACGCCGGACCAGGACTTTGGAATTCAGGCCGACTGCAGGTAGCCTGCCAGCAGGATAACCCTAGTGTAATGACTGCAACAGTGAATACACTCTAACATCTACATTTATGGTAGGTACACAACTGTACTTTCTTCTACCATAACCTAGCTCCCACTTGGGGGCTCCTGACAGGGCAAGAAAAAAATGATGTAATGGCGTCTGCTGCCTTACTTTATAGTCCTGATGACTGGACATCAGTCTTGAAGTGACAGGAACTGGCACAGAACTAGTAAGCCTCTGGTATTCGTACCAGCTGAGGGCTACCCTGGCAGGGATAACCCAAATGTGATGACTGCAAGAGTGATTACACTTGAACATCTGCATTTATGGTAAGTGTACACAACTGTAGTTTTCTTTTGGTGGTTCATCAAACTGTTGCATATAAGTGCCCCATTGGGGTTTTTTGCATCTTATATTTCTTTTATTCTTTGTTGCTTGAGGGGGTTTCATGTCATCCAAGAAGGGTAAATGCCAGTGTGAGAGACAGATTCCCCATAAAGACCGTCACAAGTGATGCCTGTTTTGCCTTCGTGCTTCCCTCAACCATATACCCTGTTCAGTCTGTCAGGCCTTTGTTCCCAAGACCCTTCATAGTAGGCTTTCTTCTTTGGTATTGTATCTAGAGAGTCAAGGTATTTAACATATTTAGCTAAAGATGCTATGGAGGGAACTTCCCACTCTGAGGGACAGCCGTGTAGGAAGAAGGCCAAGAAATCTAAGCTGGATTCTTCTGCTCTGCCGCCTCCAGATGTTTCTCCTGAGGCAAGTGAAAACCTGGGGGTTCATCTGGCTTTATTATTGGATTCTTTGCCTACGACCATGTTCAAAGCCGGCGGGGATCCAACCATGGGCGCACATTCTTGGAGGCCTTGCAGACGTCTTCATTGGACATTCAGGTGTAACTGTGGCTTATTTCTGAGTTCACAGGGGTGTTCCTCAAAATTTTAGTCTGAGAAGAGATCCCTACTACCATTACTGAATGCGATCCAGGGTCAAAGCCTTCTACATTTCATAAGGCCGGACGTCCCATTAAAGAAAAAGCAGAAAACTAAACATATTACTTCAGCTGCTAAGGACCCACAGAGTGAATGGTAGAATTTCACTCCGGGGTTGTTTAATGCTTTGATGGCTTTAAAACCTCCTTAGGATGTTTCTGTTCCAGCTTCTCCTTGGTCCTCTACTCCCCTTAAAAAACCCAGGGAACAGGATTCCTCTGAGGAGGAGGCAGATTCAGATGACGAATCCCTTGACTGTTCCTCTCAGATTCCCTTTCCTTTAGATTATGGTCTGAACAAAAGGAATCTACTAATACTAATACTCCTTTTGAGGAAATTTCTTTTGGTGACAGTCTCTGGAATGATGGAGTTTTTTAAATGGGATTGCGCTCAGGTTTCTGAAGTGCAGTAAAGATGTTATTAGCTCCTACAGATGGACTCTCCCAGGCCTTCTGCTGTACCTCCTGTTCTGGCTGTATTTGTTGGATGCCTTTTTTAATGCTTCTAAGGCTCCTGCTCCCGAGAAACCTTATATGTGTGACAGGGTGCCCGAGGACTCTAAATTTCTTTAGAAGTCTCTTCTGTTGACTTTTTCGTGGTGTCTGTGGCTTCTGTCAAGCCATCTCAATTGCTTCCTTTTCCAAAGTTATAGGTTCATAGATAGGTACTAGGCTATCGGCCCTGGGGCCTGTACAAGCCCAGCCAAAAAGGTACCCTGGCTTTTGCCACCCAAGAAAATTATTTTCTGTGCCAATGTTGAGCAGAGCCACAGAAGTCATCTCCGGGGTGAATTTCCTATTTCCCATCCAATCATCAAGATTTTTCTTGGAGTGCTAATGAGGAGCTTTGTTTGATATAGATAGGTAGTTTATTCCAGAGTATGGGGAGTCTCTGGGACAGGAATCTATCCCGCCGACATGTTCTGTTTGTTGTGGTGACAAGGTTTAGGTCCCTAGAGCGTGTAGCTCGGAGGGATTGGGATTTCTTTGTGGAGCATGTCCAACAGCTCTGGTTTGACATAGCTTTGTATGTTAGGCTGAGTAGGCGATATGCGATGGAGTAAAGCTGGAGTTTTTTGAGACGGTCTGCGTAGGACATCTGTTTAAAATCGGTAATCCTCTTTATGAGGTATTTCTGCGGCCTTTCCAGTTGTTGTAGATGTTTTGTGAGGTACATACCAAAAGGGGCGTTCTACTCTATAATGGGTCTAATGAGTGATGAGTAGAGGGGAACAATGACCTCTTTTTTTCTGGATGAGAAGCCTTTTGTGATGGTGTGCCACATAGAAGGATTTCCTGACTACTGTGGTGATGTGATTATCAAAGGAGAGACTACTGTCCACCTATGTCCCAAGGTCTCTTATCACACTTTCAGTGTTAAGTATACTACCGCCTATGTTGTAGTTCATGGGTACAGAGTTTTTACCAAAGGGGATGACAATGCACTTTTTGGCATTGAGCTTGAGGCCATGGCTTTGACACCAGGCATCTGTCTCAGTGAGGCCCTTTTGTAGGATGTCCACATCGTTAGGAGTTTTGATTATGGCTCCTAGTTTGCAGTCATCTGTGAACTTCGTTAGCCAAAGACTTCTATGTTAGCCTGTACTTCAGAGAAGTAGTTAATAAACAGGAGAGGACCCAGGACTGGACCCTGTGGTACTCCACTTGTCACTGGTCTGAAGTCTGATTTGGAGTCTGCTACTTCCACAGTGTGAGTTCTGTCGGTGAGCCAGTTGGCAACCCATCTTGTGACATAGGGATTTATACCTAGTTTAGTGAGCTTATCTATAATTCCAGAGTGGGGGATGGTGTTGAAAGCCTTGGCAAGATCTAGATAGGCTGTGTGAACCACCTTACCGTCGTCAATGGCTTTGGTGACTGCTTCAAAGAAGTCTGTCAGGTTTAGGAGACATGATCTGCCTTTTACAAACCCGAACTGGGTGGGGTCCAGAGTTTGGAGATTACCAATGCCTTTGTTTATAAGTTCCATGATGATTCATTCCATGGCGTTGCAGACCAGGTTCATCAGGCTAATGGGGCGGTAGTTCCCAGGGTCCGTGGTGGCTCCCCCCTTGTGGATAACTGTGGGATAACTGTCTCTGTGCGCCATTCAGCAGGCACAAAGCCTGAGGTGAGGCTATGATTGAACATGGTACTTAGGTGGGGTGCCAGTTCATTCTGTAGATCGTGTAGAACTCAGCTTATTGCCTTCTGACAAAGATAGCAGAACTTTGGAAAGGTTGGAGAAAAAGGTTTACACCTCTGCTACTTTAGCTTTTAGGGCTGTCTATTATCAGACCCATATGTCCAGCTACATGTTGTCCCTTCTTTCACTGGCCTATCAGATAATTTCTGATCATCCAGACTCTGAAGAGAAGATTTCTGCCCTTTCCTTGTTAGGAATTTCCTCCCAGGTTGGCTCATCATTCCATCAAGTGTAGTTATGATGCAGTATATGCTTCCTCTAGACTGCTGCCTTTGGATCTGTGATGAGGAGATGTTCTTGGCTTCGGCTTCAACCTTTGCCTGTTGATATTAAGGCTAAGTTGATGGATGTTCGCCTGGATAATAAACATTTGATGTTCTTCGTGTTTCACTGTTGCATTCATTACATTTGGGTAATTTGCTGGCAGATTGCCCTCAGTCGGCCTGAACTCCAAAGTCTTGGGTCCTGCGTCAGTTGCCGTCTTCTCTTTATGACGTCAGGTCCTCAGGGCTATAAAACATGCAGCAGACGCCATTTTCTTTAGTCGTTCTTGCTGCGCGGTGCCTGAAGCAGAAGCATTTTGCAAGTGCCGGTCAGCTGACTACTGAAACATTCGAGTTTGAGTTTCAGACCAAAGTCTTCAATAAAGCCAAGTACCCCGTTGGGGAAACTTTTTTCTTGCTTTTTACCGATGTCAGAAAAAGTTAATAATTGTATTACTTGTGGAAAGCAAATATCTCATAAGGGTTTCCATTTATACTGTATTCCTTGCCTAGGCCCTGATCACAACATGCATGGCAGGTTTGTGCTAGATTTAACCAACGCACTATTAAGCGTCGGTATGTTTTTGCATCAAAGTATTTTGGAAACAGATTTAACTACCCAGAAACATCATCGGATAGCAATCCGACTACCGGAGTACATAACGCAAAGAAAAGAACAGAAAAAGGCAGTCGAGATCCAAAACCGATGAAGCTTCTCCTAAGTCAGTCGCCGGTACTTAGTGAGGTGCTTTCGCAGCCCCTGATACCCGCTACCTTCGAGTCGCAGGCCTCTACCGACACCCATGTGGTGGCCGGCATGCAGCAAGATACTCAAGGTATTGGATTGACGGATGGATCTCCCTCGGATGGGTCTGGAGCCGCTGAGCAGGCACCAGCTTCTGAGGGTGTATTCAGACCTCAACATTTGTATATAAAACTGAAGACAGCTGCAAGAT
Source organism: Protopterus annectens (assembly GCF_019279795.1). Taxonomy (NCBI): domain Eukaryota; kingdom Metazoa; phylum Chordata; order Ceratodontiformes; family Protopteridae; genus Protopterus; species Protopterus annectens. The sequence goes on along the minus strand of NC_056728.1, from coordinate 348,895,781 downwards.
CTAAGACAAAAGCAACTTCTAAAACTAAAACAACGACGCATGAACCACGTGCACAGGCCTCTATGCCTAAAAAGCAGATGATCAAAATGGCTGAAGACCTTATTACCTTGATCAGGGGTACCCATCCCCCTCCAGATAAGAGGCCTAGGCAAGACACTGATTATGAATCTTCAAATCAGGTTTCTATTTCTTCTGATTCCTCTTCTGATCAGGAATTATCTATACCTCCCTATGAGGATTCTGATGCTGAGGAGTCTATTCCATCTGCATCTCCTCCTGAGGATTATTCCTTTGGAGAAACCTTGCATACTATAAGGGAGCATTTTCACTGGGAGAGTCAAGACTTCTCAGAATCAAAAAAGAGGCTCGGGGATTTCCTTCTCCCTCAGCACAAGCCTTTAGCCATTCCTTCTGTTTTAGACCTTGTGGATGATGTGTTTTTGAAGTCAAGCTTGACCCCTGACTCCTTACCTCCGGCTCCTAGTAAGCCTGACAGATATTACAGGGTCCCTGACTCTCATAAATTTTTATTTACAAACCCTGCTGCTGATCCTGAAACTATTTCACAGGGTCCAAAGGGAGTTAAGGCCTCAACAGCAAAAAATCCTACCCCCTCTGACAGAGATTCAAGGGCACTAGACAGATAGGGAAAAAAGGTTTATACATCTGTAGCCCAGGCAATCGGGGCCTTAAACTGTCAATTTCATATGCTAAAGTACCAACAACATGTTATGGGATTGCTGAAACAGAACATGATGTTGATTTCAGAATGTGCAGAAAATAAAGAATTGCAGGAATTATTGCATGCAGCTGAACAAGTTGGAAAGCATAATTTGCAATGTGGTTTTGATTCCTTAGAGGCCTCCTGCAGGGCCACAGTTACTGGATCTGTGATTAGAAGGCATGTCTGGTTAAAGGAACACAATTTGCTTGATCATGTTAAAGCTAAATTGCTAGATGCACCTTTACAGCATGATTCTCTGTTTGGTATTAAGGCAGAAGAGGTTTTGAAGAAAATGGAAGACAAAGCTAAGTCTATGCAAACTGTTAAAGACTTCTTACAAGTGCAGCCACCAAGATTCAGTAGACACTGGCCTACAAAAAATTGGTCCTTTCCTGTGTCAGACAGAGCTCAAAGGGGAAAATCCAGACGCCGTAAGAGTTCCAGATACCAGGTGCAAGATTCATGCAGGCCAAAGCAATGGGGCGCTTCTACCTCCAAATCTGGAGGAGATAAAGCACAAACCTACAGAAAACTATCCCAATGACTTCCCTCTGCCTACACCAAGCACTTATCTTTTGGCAGCACCCATGTGGGAAAGTTAGCACTTTTTGCTCAAAATTGGCAGTTTATAACCCAGGACACGTGGGTACTAAACATAGTATCACATGGATACAGATTCCATTTCCACACTCTGCCAATGGCAAATGGTTGTCCAGCTCTGCCAAAAAATCAATGGGCAGAGGCACAAAAACAGGTTACATCTCTCATGGATATGGGGGCCATTCAGCCAGTACCATAACAGGAAAAAGGACAAGGTTTTTACACAAGACTGGTCTTGGTACCCATAAAGGACAAGGCCTGGCGGCCAGTACTGGATTTATCGATTTTAAACATATACCTGGACATTCCAAAATTCAAAATGCAATGCTGACTTTGCAGCAGTTTCTGCCCATGCTGGGCAAGAATGCTTGGCTGGTGACACTAAACATAAAAGAGGCATGCCTGCATGTCCCAATAAGACAATCGTGCAGAAGATACCTCAGATTCAAGGCTTGCTTAATGCATTACCAATTATCTGCACTGCCCTTTGGCTTATCTACTGCGCCCAGGGTCTTTACAAAGTGCCTGGCACCAGTAATTGCATTTTGCAGACAAAGAAGTATACAAATATATCCTTACTTAGACGACTGTCTCATTCAAGTAGAGAACAAGGACATTCTTCTTCGACACCTGGTGTTTGTGAAAAGGCTTCTAACATGCCTAGGATACACAATAAACAAAAAGAAATCACAACTGGTACCCTCTCAAAAGATAACATTCCTGGGTGCAAGCTTGAATACAACTGCCCAGATGGCTTACCTCACGCCAGACAAGCAAAGGCAATTGACTACTTGCTTCAAACTGATGGCAACAAAAACCCAGCTATCTGTAAGACAAATTCTGCAGGCTCTGGGCTTCATGGCATCCTGCATCCTACTGATTCCATATGCAAGACTGCATATGAGGAAACTTCAATGGTACCTGAAAAGTTTATGGAGTCAACATTCTCACAGTCTGGAAGAAATGATTCCTCTCATTCCCTGCCTACAACAGGAGTTTCTGTGGTGGGCAAAGGCATGTCACCAAAACATGGGACGGGCCTTCACTCTTCCCCCTGCCAGACAAACCTTAACAACAGACACCTCGGATTATGCCTGGGGGCCCACATGGCAGGAAGATGCATTCAGGGCATATGGACCCCAAAACAAATGCATCTACATATCAACCAGAAAGAGATGCTAGCTGTTCAAAATGCCCTAACAGTCTTCAATGACTTACTTCATCCAGGACAACTACTGATAGACGGACAACACCACAGTCATGTGGTATATAAACAAGCAAGGGGGCACAAACTCATACCCCCTTTGCAGATTAGCCATGGCACTGTGGGACACAGCTTTGACCTACCAAATACATCTTCAAACTCAATTCCTGCCAGGAAAACAAAATACACTGGCAGATGATTTAAGCAGAAACCTTATGGATCCGAGTGGAAACTAAATCCACAAGTCTTCAGCATGATAACAGAGAAATGGGGGAGCCCAGACGTTAGATCTATTTGCCTCTCCTCAAAATCATCAATTGAAAAGATTCTGCACAAGGACTTATCACAGACAAGCATGGAAAGTGGACGCCCTTTCCTTCAATTGGAAAAACCTATCAGTTTATGCCTTTTCTCCTGTACCTCTTCTCCCCAAGGTCCTCCTAAAAGTCAGACAAGAGAGACCAAAGATGATGCTAATTGCCCCCGACTGGCCACGCCAGTACTGGTACCCTGTCCTAAGGAACTTGTCTCAAAACCTAGCTTGGACCTTACCTCAAAGACCTCAACTACTGTCCCAGCAAAACAATCGGATCCTGCACAATCAGCTACAGACATTGAACTTGGCAGCATGGCTGATCATGTAGTTATACAAACAGCACCTCTCAATAAAGCTGTGGTTAATGTCATTTTGGAAGCCAGAGGGCCTAGTACTAGAAAATCTTATGCTGACAAATGGAAGAGATTCTGTGCTTGGAATCAAGCACAAGGAACTGATACAGCAGAACCAAATATTCCTCAGATATTACAATGCTTAACTGAGATGCTTGACAAAGGCCTATCTTTCTCATCAATTAAAATCCATGCCTCTGCCATTTCGGCTCATTACAATACAGAGCCACCAATCTTTTCTCATCCTTTACTAAAGCAGTATCTTAGAGGAGCCAAAATTTTAAGGCCTCTTAGAAGATCACCATTACCTGCATGGGACCTCAATTATGTGTTGGAAAAGCTCACCCTGCCTCCATTTGAACCAGCTGCTACCGCTGATATAAAGTTATTATCATGGAAAACAGCTCTGCTACTAGCAATTACTTCAGCAAGAAGAGTTTCAGAGCTACAGGCCCTCATGGCTGTAGAGCCTTTTATCATATATTACCTAGACAGGGTGTCTAAGGACAAATCCTTCTTGTATGCCTAAGGTAGTTTCCAGTGTGGCTCTTAAACATTTCATCTGCCAACCTTTTTATCCAAATCTGCAGAACAAGGGGGAGAGAATTCTGCATTCCTTGGACGTACAGAGACAGCTAAGATTCTACTTGAGCAGGACTTAAGCTCTAAGAAAAACTGAACAGTTACTGGTATATGCTGCAATATCAGAAGGAAAGGCTATTTCAAAGCAGGCAGTTTCAAAGTGGATAAGCCACTGCATCCATTTCTGCTACTTACACCATGGTAAACCTGTGCCCAAGGGCATTACGTCTCATTCTACCAGAGCTGCTGCTACTTCAGCAGCCTTTCTCAGAGGTGTACCAACCAAAGACATTCTAGAGGCTGCTACTTGGAGTTCTGTTCACACCTTCACAAAGCATTATCATTTGCCTCTCTACTCTAAGTCCAGGGCAGGCTTTGCCATTGAAGTTCTGCAGGGCCTTATAGCCTCACCTAATGCTGTTTAGCTCTAGCCTCCCATCCGCAGCTTTGGGATTCTACCCAAATGTAATGACTGCAACAGTGAAACACGAAGAACATAGTACAGTTGTGTACACTTACCATAAATGTAGATGTTAGAGTGTATTCACTGTTGCAGTCCAGGTTGCCCTCCCGCCATCCCTCTGTCATTCTGGAGTTTATCTTTCCTTCTCTATCTTCTACAACCTATGTGGTGTATTTGCTTATAGATGAAGGTAAAGTTTATATTGATGCGTGTGTGTGTGTGTGTGTGTGTGTGTGTGTGTGTGTGTGTGTGTATATATATATATATATATATATATACATACATATATATATATATATATATATATCAACTATTTTTGGTTTTGAGTGATAAGAAACACTAGTTATAAGAAACAGATTTTAGATTTCAGGTGATTTAGGATTGGTGAGAGATATAAAGAGAGAGAAGAAAAGAAAGAAGAAAATATATGGGAAAAGTAATATCCAAGTGGATGAAAGGTTGGGGTGTAGAGTACAGAGGGGGGTAGTGGTAGGGAGAGTAAGGGGAAAGAGAAGAGTAGAAAAGAAAGTGAGAAAGAGATGGAGGAGCTGAGAGATCAGAGGAAGAGAGAGTTTTAAAATAGTCAGTTAGTTTTAAAATAGTTTCTTAGTTGTTTAGTGAAAGTAGTGATGGGAAAGAGTCTCAGGGAAGTTTAAGTTTATGTGAGCCAATGGTATTTGTAATTATTGTGTGTTTTGCTCCCAGCTTTATTGTGTGTTTTGAGGGTGCTTTCTAGTGTATTTTGTAGCTTGAAGGAAGTAAGATTCTTATTGGGACAACAAGGTTATTTAGTATGGTAGGAAGAAGGGTAATGGAGAATTTAGGGGTAATAACTAATTGAATGAGGAGAAAGATTTTTTGTCAAGTTCGGCCAGTCAGTTTTTGGAGATTAACACAATGATGTGTGTGTGGCAAATAGAACCTGTAAAAACCTGGCAATGCTGTGGTAGGCTGTGGCAGAATTTTTGAAAGGCAGGTTTGATTAAAAGAGAAAAAGATGGGGAGGCATATAATAAATAATGTGAGTATGGGTGAAGAACTACCAGGTGGTGGTGGTTGCTGTTAGAAAGGGCTTAAGTCTATAGAGGGCACCTATTTTATTAACAGTTTTTTTGATAGTTAGGTCAATGTGGTAATCAAAAGTAGTTTAGTTGATTATTTATTGTAACAGTAGTTAGGTTAACACTTGTGGTGTAATGATATGATAGTGCCATTGTCACAACACAAAAAAAAAAAGGGAGGTAGATTTGTGGTTGGAGAAAAAGAGTAATAATTTAGTTTTTTTTGGGATTGGAGGAGACAGATATCTTGGAACCATCTTTCTGCTGTTGTAAAGACTTTTGTGAGGGTGTTGGGAGTGAGATAGACAGGGTTGTTATAAATATGGAGAAGAGAAGGGGTCCTAAGATGGATCTTGCTACCTTTTTGGGGGCACCTGACATCGGGGGCAAGAAAAACTAAAGAAAATGGCGTCGGCTGCATGTTTTATACCCCTGATGACCTGACGTCATGGAAGATCAGGCGACTGTGGGCAACCTGCCAGCAGATTACCCAAATGTAATGACTGCAACAGTGAATACACTCGAACATCTACATTTATGGTAAGTGTACACAACTGTACTTTTGGTGAAGTTGCTGTTGGTTTCTTTAATTCCCTCCAGGATAAAGGCAAGGCTTTACAGGAACTTAAACATGTTTTTGTTTATCCTGTACTTAAGTTGCCAAGAAATTACCCCAATAAGCCAGCCTTTGTTCATAGGCAATCTTGCCCTCCTTTCCAAGGCAAGAAAGGTGGGAAGTGAGCTCCTCCTGCTAACTCTACTCTTGACTTCTGTGCCCCAGAAGTCTCCTTTTCATGATAAACTAGGTGCTTGTCTCGCTATACTATTCTTCCCAGCCATATTCCTCTTACTCTTCACCTTTCTGTCTCTCCCTGCTTGGTTAAAGATTGCTCAGGGCACCATGATTCTGTCCATTGTCTGACGAGTATTTTGTGGCCTGAAAATCTCTTCCCCCATTTATGGGAATTCTCAGCCACTTCAGGAACAGCTGTCCTTCTTTCCAGGGGTGCTTCAGAATCTCTTGACTCTCAGGATACTATTCAAGAAGTTCCAGTTTTCCAAAGGGGGTGGGGTTTTACTCCAGGATCTTCTAGTACCCAAGAAATAGGGTAATTGAAGACCAATTTTGGACCCCTCTCATCTAAATACATTTCTGAAGGTTGCCTCCTTTCAGATATCCATTCAGGCTTTGGTTCCCTCTTTTGTGTCCTCAGGATTACATTGTGTCTCTGGATCTCAAGGATGCTTATCTCCATATTCCAGTTCATCTCCTGAAGGAAGTTTTTACATTTCCCTGGTGCTTCCTGGCATTTTCAATTTTCTGCTTTGACCTTTCTACTGCCCCAAGGGTATTCACCAAATGCCTCACTCTTGTGATTGATGTTTGCATGCTAAGGGGATCCAAGTCTTTCCCTACCTGGAATGCCTCTTGTTTCAGGCATCCTCTCCAGGGATCTTGTTGCAAAATTTTCACTTTGCAGTCTCTCTTCTGCAGAGCCTGGGGTTCACTATAAATCTCAAAGTCCTTTCTGACTATTCCTCAGGATCTTGTATTTCTGTGGTGCAGGATCCAGACTGTTCCTATGCTGACATCCTCCCAAGGCCCCGACTCTCATTTCCTTTTTTCAGTCTCTTCGTCCTCTGATCTCTGTAACAGGAAGGGAATTTCTGAGAGCTCTGGGGTTTATGGCTTCCACTGTTCCTATGCTCCCCTTTGCCAAACTCCACATGAGAAAACCTTCAGTGGTTTGTAAAGTCAGTTTGACTTCAGCATTCCCTTCCCATCAATTTCTTAATTCCTCTTCTCCATTGTCTCAAGCAGGAATTTCAGTGATGGATTCAGCAGTTGACTCTCAATCCCAGGGTTCCCTTTTCACCCACCTCTTCCCTCTCAGTAGTTTGTTCAGGCACCTCAGAGGTGGGGTGGGAAGCTGCTTTTGGCTCCCTAAAGGTGTAGGGAGTCTGGTCACCTCAACAGAAATACCACATCAACATGAAGGAGACGAGAGCTCTTCTGCTAGCTGTTCAGGCAGTGTATCTTCTTTTCTCCCCGGACCTCTCAAGGTGTTCACAGACAATACCACAGTGATATGGTATATCGGCAAACGGGAAAGGTCTTACCTTTTTTGTTGGTTGGCACTCCTAGTGTGGGAACTGGCTATTCGATTCCAGGTAACTCATCAGACAGTATACATTCTTTCAGGTCAAAACATTGTGGCTGACTCTCTAAGCAGGTCCATAACTCAGTCACAAGAATGGATGCTTCACAGGGATGTTTCTGGGCATTGTCCACTAGTGGGGTACTCCTCAAATGGATGTTTTTGCCTCCCCTCTGAACAGACAACCTCCTCTATTTTATGCCCGAGTCCCAGGTCCTCTGGTTTGGAAGGTGGGTGCCCTCTTTCTTTTCTTGGAAGGGGATGTTTCTTTATGCCTTCCCTGCTATTCCACTCATTCCAAAAGTCCTTTTCAAAATACAGCAGGATGCTCCCACAATCTTGTCGGTGACTCCCTTTTGGCCAAGACAGCATTGGTTCCCTGTTTCTCTGCATTTAGGCAGGGCAGTCATTACAAGTTACCTCACAAGGTGGATCTAGTCATACAAGACAAGGATCTCTCATCTATTCCCATTTGTCCACTGTTCAACTGACATTGTGTTATAGGATTTTGATTCCACAGATGCCTTTATTCTGCGGATGTGATTAGGGTCCTGCTGAAGGCCAGGAAATCCACTACTAGGAAATCCTACTTATCCAAATGGAAGAGGTTTTCTGTTTGGTGTCATTCTCGTAACCAGGATCCACTCTCAGTGGATATTTCTTTGGTTCTCTCTTATCTGTGTGAATTGCTCAATTTTGGGTTGGCTTATTCTTCGGTTAAGGCCCACTTATCAGCTATTTCTGTTTGTCTGCCTTTATTATTTCCTTTAGCCTGTAGATTTGAAGCTTAACAATTCCTTAAAGGTGTCCCTCATGTTAGACCTCCCAGGAAGCCTGTTCCTCCCCTGTGGGATCTTAATTTTGTTTTACAAAAACTGACCCAGGCTCCTTTTGAGCATGCAGCCTTGGCTTCCTTGCAACACTTCTCTTGGAAGACTATACTTTTGTTAACCCTTAATTCTGCCTTATGGCTTGGCTTCCTTTTTGTTTCATAAGGTTAGGGTGTAACTTCATATTAATCCTTCTTTAATGCCCAAGGTGGTGAATGGGTTCTCTTAATCGGTCTTTTCATTTGCCCACTTTTTTCCTTTCTCCGCAGTCTGCAAGTGAGAAAGTGCTGCACACATTTGATGTCCATAGACAACTCAGATTTTATTTGGATAAGATTAAGACTTTTTATAAATCTGATCAGCTCTTTATTTCATCCTAGGTCCTTACGACTGGCTGTGTCCAAGCAAAGTATTTCTTCTTGGATTTCAAAAGCCATTTCTTTTTGTTATTCCTTTCATGGTAAGAACCTTCCTTCAGTTAAGGGTCTTTCTACTAGTGCTGTGGCTTCTTCTGGTCCCTTTTCAAGGGTTTGGATAAGAACTATTTTTGAGCAGTTACCTGGACCTCTGTGCATACTTTTACCAAGCATTACCAGTTGGATTGAATTTCCGGAGTTAACGCTGGTTTTGCTAGGGTCATCCTTCATGGCGTCCAAGAGAGCTGTCCTGGTTATTGCTCCTCCCCCTCTGATTCTTGAGTTTGGCACTCTCCCTAGTATAATGAATGCTGCAACAGAAATGGAAAGACATAGTACAGTAGTATAAAATCTTACAATAACAGTAGATGTCCTTCTCTTCAGTGTTGTAGTATTCACTCCCTCCATCTGCCCCCTGGTCCATTTCTCTTCTGGTTGTACTGATTACCTCTCTATTCCTTGGACTGGTGTTTCTTCTGGGACTGTCAGTTCTGAGGATGGTACATGCAGACGTCACCTTTATGCCCTACACTACGCAAGGAGCATGTGTGATGTATGGCGTACCTTAACGTACCATAAAGACTTTGGTGTACCTTCTGGACATTGAGCTGCCCTTGGCAGGGGATCCCTAGTGTAATGAGTACTGCAGCGGTGAAGAGAGGGACATCTACCTTTATGATGAGAATTTACACAACTGTACTTTTTTATGATTTGGGCCCCTGAATTTCTAGGTAAGAAAGTGTTGTGGTCATTCAGGTTGTGTTAAGTGTTTGGACTGGTACATATAAAGGGGGGTATTATACATAATGACTGGCCTAATGAGTGCAAAGTGCAGTGCAATGTTCACATCCCTGGACCGAATTACCATACCTTTACTAATAAGCTGGGCAATGAAAAAGGACAGTCTTAAATTAGTGGATACATGGTGATTGACTGTTTATTGTCCACATAAGTTCCCAGGTCCCTAACTACTGAATCAGTTTTTTTGGAGTGTGCTGTCTATGTGATAGCCACAGGGGCAGTCATGCTTGTCAAAATAGTGTGTCCTACATTTCTTGTCATTTAGTTTTAGTTTTTAGTAATGACACCAGCCGTTTGTTTGGGAAAGGCACTTTGGGAGGATCTGAAGTCCTCTTGAGAGTTTACAATGGCACTAAGCTTGGTCATGTGAAAACTTAGTCAGCCAAAAACTCTTTACATTATTTTTGATCTCTGAGAAGTAAAACCATAATAGAAGTGACACAAGGACAAACCAGGGGTATACAACTAGAGACAGATCATTTGGTGGAAGTAAAGCTGCCTACCCTAATTTCCTGGGTTCTGTTGGTGAGCCAATTTGCTATCCAACTAATTACATAGGAATTGATATTTATTTGGGACTGTATCAGCAATGCTTGAGAGTGGGATGGTGTCAGATGACTTTGCAAAGTCTAGGTATGTGGTGTGTGTTAATTTTACCTGATCCTTTACTTCAGTAACCTTCTCGAAGAAGTCAGTCAGGTTAAGCAGGCAGAATCTACCCTTAATGAAACAAAACTGGCTTTGGTCAAGCGTTTGTAGGTTCCCTATGTCCTTATTTATTTATTCCTTATTGAGCCTCTCCATAGTCTTACACGAGGCTTATGAAATTTATGTGTCTGTAATTACCTAGATCCACTGATGCCCCACCTTTGTGCAAGGGAATGACTATTGCTGTCCGCCATTCATTTGGCATAAAACCTGTTTGGAGACCAATATTGAACAGCCTCTGTAGAGTGTTTTACAGGTTCTATTTCAGGCTGGTCAGTTAGCAGCATTTTATGTTATTGAGCCCCATAGAAGCAGTGTTCTTGGATTTGGAAAGTGCTTTGAGGACTTGTTCTTGGGAGATTTGAGGGGGAAGTGTAGATGCAGGTATATAATCTATCAAAGGAGGGGTTTCAACTAAATCTATCTGCTAGTAGACTTTTCATGTACTCAGGATTTGAGTATGTGATCTAATTTGCTTTTGGCTCTGTGCAGTGCTGGAGGTTTCTAACATATTTAAAGAAAGCTTTATGGTTGTCTTTTGGCTGGGTGGCTATGTTTACCTCATATCTAGCTTTGGTTGATTTAATCAGGGAACGGAGTTCCTTGTTAAGTTTAGCAAAAATGTTTTTGACATCTTGATAGCTACATTTATTATTGCATGCAGTCAATTTTTTTTCTTTTTTTGCAGCACTTTATTATAGATTTATTATATTTGAGTCCCACCATAGGGTTGCTGCGGCAGCGTTGTCACCTCACAGTAAGACGCTGTCCGGTTCGATTCTCAGCTAGAACGTCTTCTACATGGAGACATGCGTGAATGGGCATACCTTCGTTGAAGGTTGTGCGTCAGGGCTGGTAACTTGGCACATAAAAATCAACTACCAATCATTAGCGGACCGGAGTTCCGCTGTGGCGACCCCTAACCGGGAAAAGCCGAAAGACACAACATTTACTTTAGAAGGGGACCGATGCATCTGGTACACCTCTTTACGTGCATAGAACCAAGCTGTAAAGAATTCCACATATCCGGTGATGCATCAGGTTGGAGGTGGATGGGGTGAATTTAGTCGTTGCATAATCCCTGAATACTGAGCTGTTTTAGAATGCTTCTGGCTTCAGTGTTAATTGGTGAATGTGACTGATTTTTGGTCTTATTTGAATAGGAATGGAAGTTACAATTGGTGGGAAACAGAGCTGCCCCATATTGGTGAGAACCAAATCCAGGATTTTATCTTCCCTAGTTGGAGTGAGGGCTATCTGGTCCAGAGAGTTTGTAATTTTGAAGTCCAGGAATTTCTGGTTTTGAAGTCCAGGAATTTCTGTGCATAGATGTTAGGGGATGTAGAAAGTTCAAAGTTGCTGGTGGGGGTTGCTGAAGTCCGTAAGAGAAATGGTGTTTGGCCTAATGCTTAGGAACTTCATACAAGTCAGATAGGAGGTATGGACCAAGGGGGACACATAGGGGTCCTGTATTTAAGTATGATGTGATAAGGAGATGTCCTTCAAGAATGCAACTGCAGTCATAACATATGGGTTGTCCTGCCTCAGGCAGCCCTCGGATTCCAAAGTCTGGGTCCGGCGGCTGATGTCACATTTCTCTCCGGCTGGAGTACATAAGCATCAGTCGACGCCATTTTCTACAGTCTTTCTCGGTGCCAGAAGCAGAAGCAGTTCGGTTGGTCAGCTCCTGTATTCTTGATTCCAAAGTCATCAAAGGACCTTTTCTTGCCTCAGCCGATGTCAGAAATTACTGAAAAAGTTAACAATTGTCTTTCTTGTGGTAAACAAATACCTCATAAGGATTTCCACTCTTACTGTCTTCCTTGCCTTGGCCCTGTGTAGCCTGTGCTGCTGAAGATTTTTAAAAATTTGCTTACACAATGCCGTCGGACCTTCCCGACATCCTCGGCCCGCCTACCACCGACTCCACGCCAAAACCTATCCCTCTGAGACAGTCTTCCACCGATTCCAGATATCACGCCAGTTATTGATTTTCCTCCGGATACCGAAACTGAGGAAATGCCCGAGACCATTGCTGTAGACAAGGTCACTCCTGCATGTGGAGCTGCCAGGCCTCCTATGGCCATGTCTATTAAGGCCTACACTAGGGCTAAGGCAGCCAGCAAAACAAAACATCTTACTACTAAAACCTTACCTCAGCCTTCTCCAGAGACACAAATTATGTCTATGGCTGCTGATTTAATTTCTATGATTAGAGGTTCACAGGCCCATCCTGAGAGAGGATCCCAGCCTCCTGATAAAAGGCCCCGGGTTGAACCCTCTGACCCTATTCCGTCAGATGAAGATTCTGAGGGCTCTGTTCACTCTGATAGCCTGGAAGAGCTCTTCCAGACCTATGAGGACTCGGATGCAGAGGATTCCATCCCTTCGGCCTCCCCTCCTGAGGATATTTCTTTTGGGGAAGTTCTGCATACCATGAGGGAACATTTCAAGTGGCAAGGCCAGGAATATTCTGATTCCAGAAAACGCCTTTGGACTTTCCATAAGAAGCCCCAGCACAGGCCCTTAGCTATTGCTCCTGTACTTGATGTTTTGGATGATTTATATTCTGACTCTAGTGTTACCCCTGACTCTCTTCCTCTTGCTCCAGCCAAGCCAGACAGGTATTACAGGGTCCCAGAAACACATTCCCATTTATTCAGGGCCCATACTGCTGATTTGGAAACTATTTCACAGGGGCCTAAATGAGTTTCAGCTTCCACCTCTAAAAATCCATTGCCCTCCAACAGGGAAGCTAGGTCATTAGAGAGATGGGGCAAAAAGGTTTACACATCCACTACCTTATCTATGAGAGCTTTGAATTGCCTTTTTCATATGTTACAATATCAGGATTTCCTGTTAGAAGATTTACAGAAAACATTGGCCACTCCTGATCCTTTAGACAAGAAGGCTTTGCAGGAAGCTGTACATAATACTCAGCAAGTAAGCAATCACTTCCTGCAGTGTGGATATGATGCACTGGAAGCTTCATGTAGGGCAGCTATGACAGGGGCAGTCATTCGTAGACATGCATGGTTAAAAGATCAACCTCTACCAGATCATGTAAAGGCAAAACTTCTGGATGCACCTTTGGAAAAGAACAAGCTTTTTGGTGCTAATGCTAAGGATGTGTTAAAGACCATCGAGGAAAAAGCAAAATCAGTTCAGCCGGTGAAAGATTTCCTCCAGGTTCAACCCCCCAGATTCAGTAGAAATTGGCCTTCAAAAAACTGGTCCTTTCCTAATCCAGAAAAGTTTCAAAGGGGTAAAGAAGAGGCCAATACAGAGGTTCTTACAGGGGACGACAATGGCAGCCAGGAAACCAAAGAAGCGACGCAGGGGTTTCACCTGCCCCACAGCCACAATCTCAATGACTTTCCTCTACTTCCGCCTACCAGGGAACAAATAGAAGCTCCAAATTCTCTGTTTGCAGAAAATTGGCACAGACTGACAAAGGACAAATGGATTTAGGACATTATAGACAGAGGCTACAGGTTCCATTTTCATACCTTGCCAAGAAAACAAGGCATGCCAAACCTACCACAAAACCAGAGGGCAGAGGCTATCAAGCAAATCTCTCTGCTGACTCGGATGAAAGCAATAGAAAGAGTTCCACAACAAGAACAAGGCCAGGGGTTTTACTCAAGACTGTTCCTTGTTCCAAGAAAAGAATCTCAATGGAGACCAATACTGGATTTGTCCCCATTAAACACCTTTCTCATAGTACCAAAGTTCAAAATGCTGACTCTACAGCAA